>NW_010542504.1:21296-21508 GCF_000687285.1 Phaethon lepturus | reverse complement strand
TGGTCATCGCCTGCGTGGTGGCCGGACCATCCCTGGGTCAAGAGTGCTCCGCGGAGAAAATGGAAAACACCATCATCGATATAAACTTATCTCTGCCCAAAGGCGTCCGGGGCGCAGAGCCGGTGTTCGCCCCCAGCCCAGAGGCTTGCATTGGCGCTTGCTGCTCGGGGGAAAAGCTGTCAGGTAACCGGCTCCCCTTTGGTCTTTTCTGT
>NW_010542504.1:20730-21080 GCF_000687285.1 Phaethon lepturus | reverse complement strand
GGTGGCCGGTTGGCTTGCTGGTCATCGCCTGCGTGGTGGCCGGACCATCCCTGGGTCAAGAGTGCTCCGCGGAGAAAATGGAAAACACCATCATCGATATAAACTTATCTCTGCCCAAAGGCGTCCGGGGCGCAGAGCCGGTGTTCGCCCCCAGCTGCATTGGCGCTTGCTGCTCGGGGGAAAAGCTGTCAGGTAACCGGCTCCTCTTCGGTCTTTTCTGTGAGTACGTACGAACGCTTGGGAAATTACCCCTGAAGTTCGGGCTCGCGCGGTATTCGAGTGCTGTGTTCAGCCCAGACAGGTTAATTGATCCTTTCATTGGCGCCGCGACTAGTAACAGCTTGTGGCTG
>NW_010542504.1:0-20681 GCF_000687285.1 Phaethon lepturus | reverse complement strand
GAAAGAGCTGCAGCAGAGAAAGAGCAGTAGTTTTAAGTGTTAAAACCTCTCAGGCGCCCAAACTCCAAGATGCATAAGCTGTATTTAATAGGCGTGCTGTAAGGTAACTCACATTTTGTGCTACGTTTAATTTTAGCCAAAAATGAGAGTGCTTGCCCTTCTCCGAGACTGGTTTGCTTCAAGCTCTCAGAGCAGCGGGAGGGTGAGCAGCAAGTAGGAATGACAGTGTTAAAGGCGACCTCCCAAGCAGCAACAACCCAAGCGATTCCTGGGATGCGATGGGGAAAAGTGTATAAATCCTTTGCTTCCCCATCAGTATATCAAGGAGGTTTTCAGATGTATGAGGATTTGTAAGTGAGAAATTATTGTATGAAGCGGTGCCAGTGTGGTATGCATGAGGGGAGGATGAGGGATTAGACTCATTATTTCCCCAAGTTCATTTGTACAGGAAGAGGAAGGTGTGACCTTTCATGTACTGGCCCATGGCCATTCTTTTGCAGTCATGGGCTGTTTTTCCTGTAGGAATGCTATATATTAGTAGTTTTCCTCTTACACGAGAAAAAACTAATTTATCAGACCAGAGCTTATTATCAAGGTGGTATAAGAGTTCTTATTGCTGAAATATGTATATGTCATGTTTTGCAGGAGACAAGAAGTGTAATTTCATGGTTTTTGATGCTCGAAGGACAAGCACACATCCAAACTGCTACCTGTTTTACTGCCCTAGCACAGACGCTTGTCCGATGAAACCTGCGACAACATTTGTGAGCTACAAGATAGCTAGAGGTAAATAATAGGAAAAGCTGCTGATCCCCACACTAGTTGATTTTTGCACCTGTGACTTTTCAGTAGTGACCAGAAAATGTTTAGGGGGTGCATACTTAGTAAAATGCTCTAAGTTAAGCACTGTAATTTGAAAATGCTGCTTTTTTGCTTTGTGGGAGATGGACGGGCAAGTGTGTGGTGAGGTCCTCCATGGGCCCAGCTGGAATAACATCCCGGCCCTTAAGAAATTCCTTCACATTAGATTCAGAAATCCTCGTAATTTTCCCTTGCTTAAAACAAAAGGAAGCTGCTTCCATCTTGGTGTGTTCAAGAAGGAAAATTTGCTGTATGCAACGCTGAAGAGTATCGCTGAAAGCAATGGATATACAATGCCCTTGTAGCCACGTGCATATTCAAAGGATCCATGCTATGCTGATGAATACTATATACACACAAGCAGAAACACCAAGCAAATTTTGGGCAAGCCTCAGAGCACCTCTGTGATGTTACGGAGTAATTGGCAATAGTAATCATTATTTTCTGCTTTCAGTTAGGGAACCTGAAGTGCAGGTGCAAAAGGACTACGCTCAAAGCTTTATGGCATGTGGGCTGCACGATCAGAAATCTTTCACTATCTGTCTTATGCTGTGGGATTTTTAATAGCAAGTTGACTGACGTTGACTTGCACCAGACCTGTTTGAACGACTCAGATAAGAAACTCATAATTAGATTGTCCTCCTGCCAAGAGTTCTTAAGGTGGTTTCAGTGTGGCTGCTTGAGAAAGCAGAAAATTCCTATTTCCAGAGGCTGAACTTTTACTGAAAACAAGAACTTTTCTGGGAGGAACTATGCAAGGAGTGACAACAGGATATGTAGAAACATTATTCACATAATGTTACCAAATATTTTTGTGCAGGCACAATTACACAGGAATTAGGCATAAGCAGTGTGCAAAAAATGAATTGCATGCCTGTAAAATTATCATTACCACTACTCTTTTCTCCAGTGCTTTCTTACCTAGAAGAATATAGGGGATGCAAAGAAACAAGACATGTAATCCTGCTTCTGCTTTCATCCTGCATGTAGTGTAATGCTCAGTTTACAACTTGATTGCATATACCATCTATTTTTCATTTTGCATTTTTTAGCTTCTGTGACCATTGAATTATGGAAAGATTATGCTATCTTATTTACCTTATGTTCCTAGTAAGTTTTCAAAGGTAGCACCAAGGAAAACACCTGAGCAGTGTTGGTACTTAAAAATATTTCAAGCATCATTTTTTTCACATGGGAATCTGCATAAGTTACACTGAAAACCAAACTAAAAGGGGGAAAGACACTTTACTGGTAATAAAGCAACTTAAAATACTAATGCTATGTTAGTAATTAAATTTTGGTTTTTCTTTTTTTAACTATTCATGTGAGTGCTAACTAATGGAAACAATGTATGGCTTGGGAAGTAAAACATTTCCTGGTCCTTAACTGCAAAGAGCTATTGCTGAAAAAGAAGTAACATTCCCAATTCCTGCTCTTCCAGTACTTTTGTGGCATTTGCCTTTTCCACCCCAGTAAGACACCCAGGCGAGACTGATGGGTTCTAACAAAGTATGCTCAGGAAGTGTTTAGTTTGTTTTTCAAGAGTGACAACCTGAAGTTTGGTTTCTAATGCAGCTTACTGGATTTGAGACATCAACAGGACCGCTTTGGTTTTTTAATCTCTTTTTAAAGGTTGACTTGTGCAGTGCCCCTACTCTTTCTTACCAGCCAGCGTTATATATCCTAGTACCCCAGCTGTACCTTGCATGTGACAGTTTTGGGCAATTGCATTTGGGAGCCTGTAGTCTAAAATGGAGGCAAAGAATACTATCCAGTCAATGTTTGATGCTGACAATGGGAAGTGGAGTTAGTTAGCGCAGGCAGTTAATTAACCCGAGCGCTACAGAGTAGCAGCGGTACTTACATACCCTCCTGGTGCTCCCTCCGCCCGGCCTTTGAACGCCGGGTGAATGCTCCGTGCTTCGCTGGCTGCTGCCCAGGTGAGCGCGCGGGGGGTGACGCAGGCTGCTGCAAGCGCTTTGTAGCTGTCACGCCACGTCCGCTCTTTGTTTAAGCGCACGGGGGGGAGCGTCCGTGGGACTGTATCGGGAACAGGGACAAAGTGAGTTGGGGATGAACTCCGTGGTGGTGACAGGCCGTTTCCTCACGGGTGTGGAAATGTGTCCAGAGCTGCAGAAGCAGCCAAGAGTTTGGGCTTCTCTGGCCATACAGTTTCTGATTCCGAAATAACTGAACATTTTGCTATTTTAAAGCCATTCTCTGAAAACAGACTATGGCTTTTCTCTAAGTCAGGCCTTGAGGTTGGAGTCCGTAATCTCTATATAGGAGCTTACTTTGGTAACAGGCTGGTGCCTGACTGGAAGGGTAGGATTAAAATTGGTGTCTGTGGTTCAAGGGAAGTCGTTGCTGTACTCTTGTTTAAAGCATTGCCAGGTTTTTGGTTTGTTGTTTTTGGTGGGTTTTTTTGCACTTCATTTTTTTGTGGAGTCTTGAGGCTTGGAAATACATACTAAGACAGCAGCCAACTAGGCTTCTTTGTATGTATAATAAAATTGAAATAAATCCATCCCTCTAGATAAGAGTTCCTACTTGAGAAAAAAGTGACAATGAAAATGTCATGGACTTTCTGTTATTTATTTCAATCCCAGTGCAGTTAACAAACCTCTTTGTTTCTATAAAAAATACATGAGTGACAGTCAGAACTACTTGTGAGCACGTTCCCTTTTAAATGTTCTGTGCAGCAGCTGAATGAGAATATATACATAATAATTATAAATATAATAAAGAAATACATATATATAAAAATCTGAATCATAACAGTTAGCCAGTCTTTCCAAGAACTCATGCTCACCCTAATTCTCTCAATAATACCTATGTAGAATTAGGTAGCTGCTAGGATTATCATTTGTATGGACTTTCTGTCACATAACAGAAATGGTTGCCCTGCTTCCAAATTCTATTAAATGACGTTCACTTACCTGTTTTGCAAGGAATACATATCGACTTCTGGAGAAATAAAGTGTAGTCTGCTCCTTGTGGAGGCCTTCACTGCAAATACCTTGGAGACTCTTGGAGCAGTGTCTTTCGGAAGAAAGACATGGCAGGCCTACAGCAATGCAGTAGGAGCTCAGGTCTTTCCTACAAATCAGTATGTGTATAAAATGGCCTATAAAATGGGGATGTTACTGCCACCTTGTATCATAAGACAGTTGCTGTATGTGAACTGAATTATGTCAAGCAGTCACAGGGTGCTTGGATATTACAAGAAAGGGGAGTATATAATCATCTCGGCTAGGTGGAAATGTGTGCATCTGACAAATAAAAGTGAGGTTGCTAATATCTACTTCTTAACAGCCTGACAGAGGCTGAGAATGGTTTGAAGGCAATGGACCTACGCACTCTGCTTTTCACCTGTAAATAAACGCTTACACGGATGCAATATGAGTATAAATCAATCAGATTGGGATGATCGCTCTGCACAGGTGAATTCTAAAGAAGCTGCAGTCAGGGTTCAGGTGTGCCTGGGCTCGAGGCTGACAGGTCTTATGACACAGGCAGAATTTAAAAGTCACTCTGCGTATTGTAAAGGAAGATCTTGATGCTTCAGTTTCATTAGTCATTACTTTCTGGAGCCCCCTTATATCTCTCTTACCAAGAAATACAAATTGTTAGAGTGGTAGTCAAAAATAGATTTAATAATTAAATACTGGTATTTCCTTTCTGTTTCCAGACACCCATGCCCTGGAGGATACATCCTTCAAAAGTGAGAACTTTTCTTCAAATGGAAATTCTTTGCCTTCCGATGCTGGAGCCTTTATTTCTCGCAGTCAGACTAGCCATGAGAGTGGTACCGCTGCTTTGCAACAATCTGTTTTTCATCAGACATCTGAACTCCAGAACCACATGGCCAAGCATTTAGACAACACTGAATTTCATACTTTTTTCCCTGAATCTCAAAGGGCAAAACATCCTGAGAGCGTAGACACCATCCCAAGGCAGAAAGTAATTAACCTGCCACCAAATACGTCTTCTGCTGTTCACACTGGAAACCCTTCTGTTTCATTCCCCACCACTCAGTCTAGTGTTCCTGAACCCAACACTACTACTCTTACTACCCTGCCTACAAGTACCACCCGACTGGAATCTCATACAACCTCTCTGCACCCTGCTGGTGCTAAACCTACTATTGCCACCACCACCACAGCTACCTTTCTGCCTACTGTGACTACTAGAGCTAAACCTGGTATCCCTGCTCCCAGCATCACTGTTACTCATGTTCTTCTTTCCAGTTCCACAACTTCTTCTTCTACAACCAAACAAGTGACAACAAATTCCAGATCTGCTACCGCCCCATCAGAACTAAGAACTCCAGCCATCCCTCCTGAGTCAACAGTTGCCTCTTCCAACGATACCAGCCATGTTACTCTTCTCTCTTTTTCAGGTTTCATTCTGTCTACTAGTGATTCCCCCACGGCTTCCCAAAATGACCTTCAGGGTTATGACTCCTCTGATTCAGAAAGCTATCTGCCAGAGAGTGTTCTGAGAGAGAAAGGTGTCATTCAGCTGGCAGAAAAAAGCAGCCTCGTAGCAGCTTTGCTTTTTGGGGTGATACTCTTGTTGCTAGTTATTGCACTGACCGGGAAGAAAATACATGAATCTCTTCAGAAGAGGCATTATACCAGGCTGGATTACTTGATCAATGGAATGTATGCTGATGTATGATGGAGAGAGGGAACAAGATTGTGAGGAGCATCTCTCATCTTTGAGAGGACAACTCTGAAACAGAACAGTAGATACTGAAATCTCAGAAGAGGATGGATTCTTTTTTTGGCCACTAATGGGGAAGTGACAGATGGCTTTGGTGAGGAAGAGAACTGCTTTCTCTACACTGAACTGTAATGTCTATCATTTTTGATTTATTACTAAATCCAGGAAATAAACTCTAAAATCCAAGTTAAACTAAGAAGGTCTTATATTAAAGGAGAAAAAGCATTTGAAGAGTTTAATCTGTACTGTGACAAGATTAGTGGAATAGAAGTACACCTAATAAATTGAGTACCTGTGCAGCACCTGACTGTTTTCAATGCTATTTGCACCCAAATGCCCTAGTGTTACATGATTGTCTGGCAATCCTATTCACTCTATCTGTAGCCTTAAAGGAATGCTTAGTAGTAGAGCTTTGCATCCAAATGGTTTTAGGTGCAAACAGTAAAAATTGTAGTACACATAACATAGTTGGCTTAATTTTCCTTAGTTATATATAGTTTATGGATATATATGTATCTTCAATGTTTTTTTCTGCATACATCACAAGCTATCTTTAAAATCGCATGCTGCAAATGTGAGTTTGCCCTTTCCAAGGAGCTCACCACCTGTAGCACATTGGTTTTTTTGCGGGATGTATCAGAGAGAAAGGGGTTTTATCGTATCCAAGTGAAGCAAGCCGCAGTCAAGGTCTTTGTGGCAAAAGGCATGACCAAGTGACTTGGCACATGCATGAGAGAGAATCTGTTCTAATACGCTTAAATCCCTGACAGTTGAGACTCAACACCTCATCGCAGAGCAGGCAGAAACTTGTGAGGGGGCTTAGCAAAGACAACAGCTATATTATTGGCAGAAGACACAGAAAGGTGTGGTCTCCGTTTGCTGAACATCTAAGGGGAGGTGAAAAAGATTTAAAGGAAAACGGTGGCTATGTTGTAGGAGGGTGCCAACCTCGAGGAAGTTTCCTAGCGGGAGCGGATGAACAAGGTTGCATTATCTTCGTGCTTCTGGCATTCTACTTCCCTCACCAGGCTGATGGCTCCCGAAAGAGCTGCTTGCAACGGTGCTGGGCTTGCTGTCCCTCCTGTCCACACAGAGCTCTTACCGGCTCTCCAAGCACACCCGCTGCACTTCTAGGGTCACCTTCATGTGATAGGTAATAAGCGTAGCTGCTCCATATGTTTCCCCGCCTCTGCAACAAGAGATGAGTGAGAATACATATGAGCATCTACTGTTTGCTACAAAACTTCCAGTTTGTATTATTCACATTTCGTTTCATGCATACCCAGTCTAAACCTGTTTTTAGAATGGAAGACTTCATTTCAAAGTGAGACCACGTGGCGGGCAGCATAATCAACAGCAAACATCAAGACAGAGAAGGAAGGGTGTCTCATGAATACAAGAAAAGAATTCTATTACAAAATATGAAACGTGACTCATGTCCAAGGGGTTCTTAGATCTGTCAGGCTTAGTGCAGTGGGAAGCAGGCGTGATCCAAAAATGGCCTCAAGGCAAGTTTTGTGAGAGCTCTAACAATAACTTTATACAGAAAATTCTCTGAAAATTCCATTATTCAAAGATCAAAGAAAAGTCAGTGCTCCTGATGTCAAGAAGTTGAATTCTTATTATATGGGGGTGGGCTGCAAATTGCTTTATAGATACAAAACCAGCTGGTTTTCTACACTGTTTAAGTCTGACAATGCTTAAATGAAAAGCATTCTGGATAACCTCTTAAAAGTGAACAAATTTACAAAAGAAAAGTATCTCAAGTTCCATCAGCTTGTCTGTTGACTGCACTTTGTTTAACCTTAAGTTTTTTTGGTGGTGTTTTTTTTTTTTAAATAGCTATTTTCAAAGGTTTGTAGTCAAGGAACATGACAAGGGGGAACAATATTTCTGGGAAATGAGTTAATAAAATTATAAGCACTAGGCCCAGTTGTGGGCTGTAAAAATGCAGGTGCAGATCTGAGGTTGACTGTAATTTTCTCTCAGAACTACAACTTTATGAGCAGCTTTCTACCTTGCTGATGCCATCACGGCAGCTCGCTGCAGGACAGGTACTGAGAACAACCCCTGAATCCTCACTGTGCCTATCTGCTGTAATAACTAATTTGTTGGACGGAGAGATGTTTGGTATTAATTGATGTGGTACAGTACAGTAGAAACAGGTTTGAGAGAAGGCAGGCAGACATATCTCAGAGCCATTCAGAGCACTGGTGTGTATTTGGCTAGTACCATTAGAAACATTGCCCTCCAACCTAAACAGCAACGTATATCAAGCACAGGGAGTGGCAGAAGTAAAGCAGAGAGGGGCACAGGTACCATGACTAATTTGGTAAGGATGGTAAACTGAGTGGCCTTTCACAATTTTTTGACTGAAACAAATGACTTTAAAAGTTTTTACATTAAAAGCCCTTTTTTATGCTTGAGCAAAGGCAAGTAGGTTCTAGGCAGGTGTACTGACACACTTTTTTTTCCCCCATCCATTGGTCTTGTTGGATTAAGAGCAAACGGAATCGTTAGGTGACCAGTCTGGATCTTTCTGGAGAGGCATTTACAAGCTGTGTTTGAACACTAGAGGGCAACAACAGTTTATTAAATAGAACTTACAAGTTTTGAGGATGCAATTTAAAAATGTTTTAATTAGATTGGTTTTTAACTTTCCAATCAATGGCTATTTCATTGCAACAATGTTTTATAGGTAAGCTGTTTTATTTATTGGATAGTTCTGGGTGGAGGATTATATACACACGCCTTTAAAACTTCTTACTATATCATGTAGTAGTAGTAAACAGCTGTAGATGCCCCATCCCTGGAAACATTCAAGGTCAGGTTGGATGAGGCTCTGAGCAACCTGATCTAGTTGAAGATGTCCCTGCTCATTGTAGGGGGGTTGGATGTCAAAGGTCCCTTCCAACCCAAACCATTCTATGATTCTATGAAAACTAAGCATATTATCCTCTCTGTTTTAATAATATTAAATCAGATTGCATTGTTTTTTAGTCACGTATTGGCATTGCTAGTTAACAGAGCAGGGGAGAGAGATTTCCTATCATCATTCTTTCAACTATACTGCTTAATTATATGCATTTTTGGAGCTTATTTATTTGTCTGGATAATGGTCTTGTATCGTGAAACAGAAAGGAGTGAGACAGAGTAACTGTAAAAAATCCACCCAGCTTTTTATGCTTTTCAACACTGTTCAGCTAAAATTTCTGTGCACTCTTCTGTTTTTCCACTGACATCTGCTATGGTCTTAGCTGTGCACCACACTCATGTCACTGGATCATCAGCCATCACGATATGATGATAACCTGTGCATTTGGGGTGGCTCTTTCTGAAGGTAACCAGTTACGTTATGGCTTGAGGCCAAAAGCTGATGGACTTTAATCACCTGGAGAGTGCAATAAATGCTATAGCTGCTTGTTTTCATGTTGTTGCTTTATAGTGCTGAGCAAACATAAGGTGTGTAAATATAGACTGTTGTGAACAAAACTGTTTTGTGGTATTGCACAGTAAGGCAAATAGAAAGCCCAAATTTATAACCACTGCAACTAATCATAAAGAAATAAATTGCAGATCTGTTTGAGATGGATGAGAAGAGTGCATAGTCCCTACTTCAAAAGGCTGCAAACTCAGTATGGCATGTTCTCTTCAAATAGTGCTTCAGTGTATTGTAATTCCTGTAAGAGTAGGAAATGCTTATACTCAGGATTCTTTCAAGTAAGTTACTGACCAACCAACAGAAACAAAAAAACGAAAAAGAATTACATGAGAAGACAGTTTCAAAATTGAATCTCAGTTTCCTTCCACGTACAAACCCATCTTTGTGGATTTGAATCTGATGACACTGTTAGGTGCTGCTTTGATCCCACCAACCCACACTCCATGCTGATACAAACATAGAGTTTAAAGTGCCATTATTGCAGTCAACATTTTCCACACAGTATCCCTTCATATAGAGGAGCTGTACTTTGTGCTCTGTCACATTCCCGAGATTGGCCTAGATTGCTGGGCCCTTCCTATGCATTACTCATTCTCTCATATAGGTGATACACTTCTCTACCTCCTTGTTCATTGATATTTATGGGATAGCTGCATCCCCTCATCATTTAAAAGTCTTGCACATCCTTTCAGGAGTGTACATGCTATTCCCAGGTGCTTTACCAGCCAGGGTAGGACCCCTGAAGGATTGGGATATATTGAAAATTTTCTTTCATCTTCAGGAAGCCTACACTCACTCTTAATCTCACAGTCTAAACTTCCTTTTTTCTTCTAGGTCTCTACACTTCTTGAAGATATCAAAGTGCAAAGCATGAAACTACTGCTTTTTGTCCTCTGTGTTTGGTTGATATTATAAACAACGAATAAATGTACTTTTACATTTCAGTACAACTACTGTGGATCACTGTTTCCTGTATATTATCATAGAATCATTTAGGCTGAAAAAGACCTTTAAGATCATCAAGTCCAACCATTAACCTAGCACTGCCAAGTCCACCACTAAACCATTTCTCTAAGCACCACATCTCCATGTCTTTTAAATACCTTCAGGGATGGTGACTCAACCACTTCCCTGGGCAGCCTGTTTCAATGCCTGACAGCCCTTTCAGTGAAGACATTTTTCCTAATATCCAATCTAAACCTCCCCTGGCACAATTTGAAGTCATTTCCTCTTGGCTCACTTCACGAAAAAAAATCCTGAGGGTTGTGCATTAGCTTCAGTTCTGTTACTCCTCTCTTTCCAACCTATAAAATGTCATTGTCTTAAGTGGCAAAAGAGTTTAGGTATGCCATGTCTAAGGTGTTCTGATCCTTCTTCTTTTTGGTTTGCTTTGTTTTTAATAGAAAAGTGAAAATTCCAACATACTGACAACACCCAGGAATAGTCATCAGATAATCTGTGCACTCTGTATTTTCTCAAAGAAATGTAACAAGCAGTTAACATCCAGAACAACTTCAAGCTGTTGTAGGTTAGACTGGCTAAACCACAGGCATGTTTTGAAACATTTGCTGATTTGAGCAGTCAGTCCAAAGACCACAAAGGTGTTTTCTTCACATTGCTAGGATGGTTAGGATAGCTATATAAGGTATAAGTACTTGTAAGATGCTTTGGTATCTGCCACATCAGAGAAGCAGCTGAGTTCTGGCTCAACGTTCAAAAGCCACCGGGGGCAGCACCAGTTACACTTACCAGTACACTTACCAGTTACACACCAGTACCCACTTACACTGAAAGAAGGATGCAATCAGTGGTGCTTAGACTTTGACACTGTGACTTTTGCAACTCTTCGCAACAACATCTAGATTGAAAATTCACACAAAGTTCAAATATTGATTCTTGTGCTAGGAAGACGGTACGAAAACCTTCACTATGACACAGATTGCCTGTAGGCTTGCCTGCTGTTTAGTTAGGTTCTGAGTAAGTTTTTCTGTTTGCTTTTATGAAAGAGCCTTTTTACCCCATCCTTAAATCTAAGTTCCACTGGCACTACAGAAGTCCTGTGTAGCCCAAGTAAGTTAGGAATGAGATGATCCCTTTACTTCAGTGGCTGTGTGCTGCTCTGTCTTTGTGCGTGCAACTCCTGTTGATGTCAGTGGGAGGTCCTCCAGCACATAGCTTATGGCTGTAAGTCAAGGCCTCCCACTTAGTGGCTCATAACTTTCCAAAACAATTGCCTTATAGGATGACAGGACTTCTCAGCCCAGAGGTAAAACTTCTGAAAGAGCCCAAAGACCATTTTCCCAGCTGCTTCTCAGTATTTAACTATGACAATGTTGTTCTTGTTTTGTTTCAGGGCACTAAATAAGTTCAAATGTTTTTCCACCATGTGATAACTCAGGCACTACTGCTGGAAAGACTCCAGATTTAGCACATGCTATATGCTGCCTTTACGGAGCACTCCATTTTAGAAAGGGCAAAAACTGATTTGTTTGTGGGTATACTCTTAAACAAGTGAGAACAGCTCACGCTATGCTGCTCCCTACTAAACTTAACAAGATACACATGTGGCTTTCCTACACCGACAAATACGTAAAGCATGGGTACACCTCATTCAAGTGAGTATTTTAAAGGATGGTAATGTTTGAAAAGTGACAGGCCTGAATGCTGAAATCTATCCACGTGCTATGTCTAGCAAAGAGTGTAAGCTTTCCCAGAAATACGTTGGAGACGCCATCTCAAGGGTGAGTTTGAGGGTAGTTCAAGTGCCATGATATTTTTTGCCATTTTCAAAAATGGGTATCACTGGTGACAGCAGACATCTCCAATGGCCGCCCCATCAATTGGTAATGAAAGTGATTTCCAGGAACTCGGTCTGCATACACCAGCAGTAGCGAAAACGGCAACCAATAAAGCGCGTACGTGCTACAAGCAGTTAGAGTGCAGCTTACTTCCTTGTATCTGGAGCATCTCCTGACTTTGTAAAACATCAGGTGTTTGGAACATAGAAGAAGGTTATTCTGGGCAGCCATCCAGATGGAGTCAAAGTGGGTAGATGCAGGAGCTGGGGTCTATGACTTTGCACAGCAGCACGTTACCGTGCATCTGCTGGCAAGTGGTAACTGTCTCCGAGTGAGACATGGGTTCTTGTACCTGTTCTGCTGTGTGCTGACAATTATGTTCCAACTGAGACTGTAGAAGAAAAGTAGGCTTGAAAAGTGAATTAAAAAGAAGAGTCTTGTTTTTGGGGTGAAGTTTATAGCTTTGTAACTGACCCTGATTATTTTTTTCCTTTAGTTAATTTTCACCTGATTGAATGTTGATTAGATCCTAATTAGAAACTACTTGGCTGCAGGTCCTGGTAAAACAAGATAGGTCACTCCAGGAAAGACTTCGTTTACTTCTTATTTGGTAAACCAAATAAGAAAAGGAAGAGCAAGTGCAGGTTGCCCAAACCTTGCTGTTTTGTAAAAGCTATAGTATGTGCAGTATGTCCTCGTTGCTTAATTGGAGAGATACAGGTTTGACGGATAGACTGTTCAATGAATAAGGAATTAGCTGGGTGGCCACATCCAAAGAGTTGCAGTCAACAGCTCAATGTCCAGATAGAGATCAGTAACAAGTGATGTCCCTCAGTGGTCCGTACTGTTGAATATCTTTATTAATGACAAATTGGATTGAGTGCACCCCCAGCCAAGTTTGCAGATGACACCAAGCTGAGTGGTGCGGTTGACATGCCTGAGGGACAGGATCCCATCCAGAGCGACCTGGACAAGCTTGAGGAATGGACCCTTGTGAACCTTATGAGGTTCAACAAGGCCAAGTGCAGGGTCTTGCATCTGGGTTGGGGCAATCCCCAGTATCAATACAGACTGAGGGATGAACAAATTGAAAGCAGCCCTGCCAAGAAGGACTTGGGGGTTCTGGTGGGTGAAAAGCTGGACATGAGCCAGCAATGTACACTTGCAGCCCAGAAAGTAAATCATACCCTGGCCTGCATCCAAAGAAGTGTGGCCAGCAGGTCAAAGGAGGTGATTCTGCCCCTCTACTCCACTCTGGTGAGACCCCGCTGGGAGTACAGCGTCCATCTCTGGGGTCCCCAGTACAAGAAAGACATGGACCTGTTGGAACAGGTCCAGAGGAGAGCCATCTCAGTGATGAGAGGGATGGAACACCTCTTCTATGAGGACAGGCTGAGAGAGTTGGGGTTGTTCAGCCTGGAGAAGACTCTGGGGAGACCTTATTGCAGCCTTCCAATAATTAAAGGGGGCTTATAAGAAAGATGGGGACAGACTTTTTAGGGCCTGTAGTGACAGGACATGGGACGATGATTTTAAACTGAGAGTAGCTTTAGATTGGACATAAGGAAGACATTTTTTATGATGAGGGTGGTGAGACATGGCACAGGTTGCCCAGAGAAGTTGTGCATGCCCCACCATTGGAAGTCAAGGTCAGGTTGGACAGAGCTTTGAGCAACCTCACATAGTGGAAGATGTCCCTGCCCATGGCAGGGGTATTAGTCTAGATGATCTTTAAGGGCCCCTTCCAAGTCAAACCATTCTGTGATTCTATGGTTCTGTGATTCCATGTTTCTATGACTCTTAACTGAGGGGTAGGACAGAAAGTGGGAGCAACAACTAAATAGCTAGTATTATATTATATACAATGCTCTGCAAACATTTTTTCCTCCTATCTTTAAGTGTTTTGGGTCTTTGGCTCCCATTGTTTTTTTTTTAACATGGTGACCAGGGCACCTTTAGATATACTGAATTCATGATTTACTGCCACAGTGGCAGCAAATAGGAAGCACATATCTTCACTAATGTTTCCTCCAGTTAGTGTGTCAGGATTCCTAAACCACAAATGAAGATAGGACTCTAAATCATAATTCCTTTCAACACTTAGAGCTTTACTTATCTTAAAAAAAAAAAAAAAAGTGTTTGGGGAAAATAGCATTTTAAATGTATTGTTCAAAGAAAAGATTTCTTAATATGCCAAGATTAAACGCGGATTTTGTTCTGTGTAAGCTCTTTTCAGATCATTCTAAAGGTATTAGATTTTTCACAATTGTAGGAAGGGAAAAATTAGTAGAACTTGCATTAACTGCAAAGCTCCGACACTGAAAAAGCCATTGGAAAGAGCTTTATAAGTCAGGGCTATTCAGACACAATTCCCTGTCTTTTATTCAAAGATCCATGTGACCAAATACTGTCTTTGTGGGTTTGACTGGGGAGGTGGGGGAAGAAGGAAGGATGAGGAATGGATTGGATAGCCTCACTCTAATAACTTTTTTTTCTTGAGATGGGAAAATAGAATCTAATTATTCCAAAGTGGAATATGATGATCCTTCAATAATATCTTTACAGCAGGCACAACTCTTTTAACAAATATATTTGAGGAGCTTTCTTTGTGTTTTCTTTTGTCACTTATCTACATCTGCCAGCTGTACTGGAAGAGTCTTTATCAAAAAAAGTGGACACTGTAAAGAAATTATTTAAAGAACTAATGGAGATGGAAAAACAGCAAATGAGACTTCAACCTCTTCCATCCCCTCATCACATGAAGAATGAGTTGCACGCCATAAGCTGTGGAAACCTTTACTGGCTACCTTGCGGAGCCAGCGCAAGCTTAAGGACCCACATTCATTTCTGCTGTAACAGGCAGTGAAATCAATGGGAGACACTTCAGCTAATGGCCGGGGTGAATATGTGTGGAGCATTTTGCTGTCCTGTGCCTGTATTTCAAGTATCTCTCGTGGAGGCACGGGTGGTTACAGCATACCCTGCACTTGGTGCTGCTGCCAGTTGATAGCAGGGTTAGTGGGGAGAATGTGATACTCTCTTTCCACATCAGCCATTCCCTCCAAGCCCTCTACCTCTGATGCAAAGATCACCATGTTTTTAATAATCCTGAAATTCGCTAACTAAATTACTGTTAAAAAAGGATAGACTGTGGAATGAGCCACTGTCAATAATCTTGGGATTTCATCAGTTGAGAAGTGAGCAAGGGCTAATTAAAACTATTGTCTGCATTGTGATTAGTTGATTCAAAGATTAAAAAAAAAAAAAAAAAAAAGGATTTTGTCCTTGAAATGTACTCATTCAAGAGCGGCATCCTGCTCTAGGACATCCACAATCTTTTTTTTTTGATTCTGAAATAAACTGGGGATTTATACATGTTTTGCATGCTGCTTTTCCAGGTCTTGAAACATGCTTCCCACGGTGAAACATAAAACTTGTTGGCTAGAGTACAGGGAAGAGTTCTGAATTGTCAGAGGCATTGATCTTTCTCTGAGAAATCCTGCGTATTGGTAATTTAATGAAAATGTTACCAAGAATATGCCTTCACCCTTATTTTTAATTACCACCTAGAAAGCAATTAAGAGGGTAAAAAAGATTTGGGTTTTCCTTGAAATAATACATTGTTCTAACACCTTGCATTTGTGTGACCTTACCCTATACATCTCTTAAGAGGAGGGCTTCATAAAACATCGCAGACATTAAACCTAAAGATTAACCATTAGAGGGCACTCTTTTCTGCTCTGAGGAGCTCATCTTGTTTTCCAGCCTATTTTGAGAATTTACCTAACAGCTAATAGAAATACCAGTCCTGAAGAGGTATTATGGTTGATGATCCATAGCCATATTCTTGAGGTGCTTAGTGTCTTGGCACAAACTGCAGGCTAATTTGTATATGAACATAAATCATATAAATATTAAAAAACTATGAGTGTAAGTATAAAAAAATATGAACATGAACACTGATATAACTATGAAATATGAAATATAAATCTTCCTCCCGGAGTTTGAACTGGAGAGGTGCTTTTTTTTTTTCTTTGCTTGCTATAAGCTGCACTTCGATAGTATTGCACTTTAGCCCAAAGTGGCTATTTCAAGTTGCAAATGAGCTCTTTCCTACGCACAGATGGTGCGTCACACCGTGTACATTACATAAAGATCAAAAATTGTTGCAGGAAAGATTGGTAATTACTGGGACACGATGACTTACCTTTCTTGACCATGGGCATAAATTCTAGTCATTAATCCATGTGACTAAATGAGCGCAAGCAAATGTACAAAGCTTTACCAGTAACTTATTTTTAAACTTCAAAGGCTGCAGTGCAAAGCAGAATTTGTAAATATTATGGATGTGTATTGCAAAATGCTGAACTCCATGAAAGGGGTTTGAAGAGGAAATATTCTTAAGTTGTTGTTGCTTAAAAGGCACGCACGTTATGGTTAATAGAGCCCAGATGCTGACTGGTTTTGAAAATTTCAGCAAACTAAAAAAATGAAATAGTGTTTTGGTGTCTGTCAGCCTGAAATGTGAGCTCTTTTAAAAGGACATTTTTGCTGTATTGACCTAGAATTAAAGTACTTTATAAATTTTAGAACTGTAACTTTCTCAAATGACATTTTTATAATTTGGCTTTGAAATGTAGCCACGGTTAAATATTCATAAGGAAAGCCTTGGACTTGCCCTGTGGTCTGGTGGGCAGTGCCAAATTAAAATCAGAATCCTGCATGGTTCACACTCAAAACACAACCGCTGAAGAAGCATATCCTCAGGCAGTGCTGTTTTCAACTCCCTGGGAGATGGAAGAGGAGAAAAGAGGTAGTAGGTAGACAGCCTGACCTTGGATGCACCATCAGCAGGAATCCAAATGCTCCTCCAAAGGCATAAAGAAAATGCCCAAGCCTTTCAGGTCATCTTGTTTCATATTTCCCCTTGGGAATATCGCCAGATTCCTGTTGGACTAGCTCACCTGTATGGGCTGCTGAACTCGAGCACCTTCTCTCTGAAGTTTTTGTTGTAAGGATTTTTTTTAGCCACAAAGAAATGCAGTTCTCATCCTTGGGAACCAGGCAACGTCTTCTGGTAGAGGAGATGGAAAAGAAAGAATGGGTATTATACTTAACAGGGGGAAAAATAAGGTAGTACTGAAAAGCAAGGAGAAGCAGCACTCTGTATGTGATAAAAAAAGGGACTTGATGGGATGTTTGATGGGGAAATTGTCACAGAAGTAGCAGGAGTGCTAGTTTTTGCTGTGGTTTGATAGGATGGTGGGAGGAACCCTGCAGACAGTAACTGCAAAGACAAATGAGGTCTTGTGGCCTGGAGAAAATTTCTCTAAAAGAGACACGACTATCAAGTCAAGGAAATCCACTCGTAAGCTGCCTATGTCCTGGTCAAAAGGTGTAGTTCATATGGTATGGGAGTAAAAGTGAGGGAAAAAAACATGTCTGCTTGTTACTGAACTTTAGGAAGGACTAGAGTATCTGGTACTCTTTTCATTGAGGGAGGAACACCATGGTGAACCCACTGCACTCTTGGAACAGGATAAACCTCATCAGGCATATCTGTCACATTTATTAGAGCTGACCTTGTTTTGGGGAAGAGTTGGATGAAGCATTTTTCCTTATCAGTATGATATGACCTAGGAACTGTATGATGTATGTATGACCTAGGAAAAGTGACAAGGTGATGATGCTGCAAGTCAGTGTCCTATTTTATCTGTGAAATGGTTGTAGCAGGCATCATTGGTGAAGTCATCACTACGTCACATCCCATTTCCTAAGGTATGGTGCTGCAGACTTTCCTGCTGGGGGCAAGAGAGGACTTGAGCTAGAGTTTCAGTATGAAACCTTGGCCCTTTTGAAGTTGGTGAGAGTTTTGCCATTGACTTCAGAAGGACCAGGATTTCACCACGCCATGCCCATTAATTCTTGTTGAGACATTCAGTGAGAGAGCTAATTATGATAGTGGTTTCTGTGATGTGGGCAGCCACAAATTCATTTACAGAGCAGCCATCTTCTCCTAACAGCTCTTGCTTATTAGGGACTTCGGTCCCGGTCCTACAAAAGATCCCACTGACTCCACTGGAACTCTGTGCGCAGTTCAAAGATAGAGTGACTTTGGCAGATGCTGCTGGTTTCAGGAGCTCCAGCTGCCGTCCCTTGGCTGTCCCGTGTGCTGACACAACTGCTTGGGCCACCAACCAAACCAGGGAACTAACCCAAGTACAAAAAAACCACTTTGAAAGCTCTTGGGTCATTGAGCCACCATCTAAGTCCAGAGGTAAGGTTGAGTCTGTGCAGGTTTCTTAGCAGTTGGAACCTTAGACTGGATTTGAGCCGCAAATCATGGAATCATAGAATCTTTGGGTTGGAGGGACCTGTAAAGGCCATCTAGTCCAACCCCCTACAATGAGCAGGGACATCTTCAACTAGATCAGGTTGCTCAGAACTCCATCCAACCTGACCTGGAATGTTTCCAGGGATGGGGCATCTACCACCTCTCTGGGCAACCCATGCCAGTGTTTCACCACCCTCACTGTGAAAAATTCCTTCCGTATATCTAGTCTAAATCCACACTCTTTTAGTTTAAAACCATTACCCCGTGGCCTGTCGCAACAGGCCCTGCTAAAAAGTCTGTCCCCATCTTTGGCAAACTGAATTTTCTCTTTTGTGACGTTAATAACTGTAACCAACACGGGGAGCTTCTTACTAAAACAAAAGAGACATGCCTTCTCCGCTCCCATTTACTTTGACTTTAAGCTCAAATAAAGGAACATAGTCATCTCAGAGAAACCTTGCCTGTCGGAGGCTTTTCTGTGTGCAGTAATCTCGCCTCCTATTTTACTTTGTTAAAACCTCTGTCATGAGTTAATTCTATGCGTATGAATTAGATGTGAAGCTGTGAAACAGTTAGGAGGTAGGCTTGGTATTGAATCCTAAGCACTGATGGGGAAAGGGTTCAAAAAAGGCTACCTGGGCTGGAATAGAGAGAGGAGGATTGTCCCTGTGCAGGCTGGGGGGGGGAAGGGGCTAGGCTGAGGGAGGTGAAGCCAATAATCATTAAGTGGCTCTGAGTAAATCCTAGCAGGAAAGGAAAGGGCTTGAATGATAGAAAAACGGTGAAATACACCAGTGTTTGGGGTGACAGCGTATGTTTGAAAGCTAAAAATAAAACTGGTCAGCCTGGACAGCAGAGAAGATGTCTTTACGAGTAAGAGAAACCAGGCAGGGGATCAGGCTCCCAAGGGAGATAATCAAGACACCAGAGTGTTTCCAGCAAAAACAGGTAAGATGGGAGAGGGGAATGGTATGTAGAAAAATGTGTTCTGTGATGCAGGGGTTCAGGCTTGAGGTTTTCCTCAGCTGTGCACTGCGCGATTAAGGTATGAAGAATTCATTACAGATTTGCCGTACTTCCTAAGAGGTTAATCACAGATTGTGCAACATTACAAGTGTAAAGTAGAAGAAAAATACAAACACATACCCCCACAAACCTCTTTTTCTTCTCAGATTCCAACTGAACAGTGACAATAAATCTAATGGTGTGCTCCTTCTGCCTGCTGCGGCAAAATCTACTGGCGACAGCAAGGGTTAGATGCATGTTACCTACTGTCTAGGTACATTTTTGCATGGGAATTCCTTCCTCTCCACTATCCATGCAGATCTCGCTAGAGTTTGCTACTCCTCCCAGCTGATAGTGCAGTAACAGAGGAGGCTATTTCATCCAGCAAAGAGTCAAGGACAACATTTTGTAATGCAGACCTGGCCTCGGGCAGGCATTGCTGCTGACTCGCACTGTTTACATTTTCAAAATCTTTTTCTTGCAACCTTGAAGGTTGGAAACACACTTCTTTTTGTAGAAAGCCCCCCCCCCTCGCCGAGTAAAAGCTGCGAGTCCGATATTGTCACATGACTCCAGGAGACTGATTTTTAGAGTCAGTCTACAATGCCCAGGGCTTTAATCTGACCCAGATGTTATCTCCTACTGTAATCACAAGAAAAGCTATGAAAATGTATGTTCAACAGATATGAAATTAAAAGTTAAATGTTTCCATAAGTTTCTAATAATCTTGAAAATAATACAGACTTCTGAATGCAAGGATCTCAAATTTTCCTCGAAGTTGTTCTGCCTCATATCATTATCCTACTAACCAGCTGTCATACGCTATGAAGGAGGGAGAATGTGACATTTAGACTTAACATTCTTATCGAAATCCTGAAGCAGATTTTCTAATCTAGAGGAAATGCAAGAAAGCTGCATTTTGTATTATTAGGAATGAATAAAGTAGGTAAGGAGGGAAGCTTTTCTTAAGCTAGAGTATATTACAAAATCGTAACTTTTTAGCTTCTTCAGAAAGAAAAGGGTATGCTTACGTGGATGTGATGGGGGGAAAAAAAAAAAAAAAAAGAGTAATTTATGTTTAAACATGGCATATCAGCCACTCTTTTTTTTTATTTGTAACTACTGCTCCAAGCAGCACACACCCAGCTTACTACATTTAGTTTAGCAAGTGGGACAAAGACCCAAATCACCCCCAAAACTGCTGGGAAATAAATCACACACCATTACATCAGCCAAGCAGCAAGTCCTACTGATAAAGAACGCCTGCCAGCTCTGCTCTGGGAAAGATCAAGATTACTGCTCTTGAATCTCCACACTGGGGGTATGAATTGTCTTAATTTTACCGTATTGCTTAATTCCTCCCCCTACCCCAAGTGATACTCTAATATTACAGCCTGTTCCGCCCAGGTTTGTTTCTAATTCAATCGGCGGGGCAGCGCAGGCCGATAAACACTGAAACGCCAGCGCGACCCCGCGGCTGGCTCGAACGTCGGGCCCTTCGGGAAGGGCCGAG
>NW_010542503.1:0-14788 GCF_000687285.1 Phaethon lepturus | reverse complement strand
CTTTTCCAACCTTAATGATTCTGTGATAGCAAATTTAGAGCTTATCGGTAACCTTATCACCAAATATTTGCACCATGGAGCAAGGAGTTTGGTTTGTTTCCGGCTTTGATGTTGGGAATTAATGGAGCATATTAAAAGAAAAACTCAGATCTGTTAAATGTAATGATGTTGGATAAATATGAAATACCTCATTCATTCCTTGGTTCTTCAGTAGATGCTCAGGGAAATGAAGAGAGGAATGCAGCACATCACTCATTTTGCAAAATGCTTTCCTGTCAATATCTTCAATGACTGCATGACTTTCATGAAGAAGAAGTCATACGAAACGAGTCTCACTGAAATACTTTCATTTCCCCTCCCGTATTTCCTGACAGCAAGGCCAATGACAGCACAGCCCTACAGAAAGCAATGGGATATGTTCCTCAAATCCCCACACCATGGCCCAGTTCCTCTTCTCTCATAGGCAGGAGCTTTCAACTCACTGAGGGGCTACCCAAAAAGTATCTGACTTGTCATTTCTCGCAATCCCATACCTAATACTCCAATTTTAAAAAGTAGATAAACAAACCCATGAAACATGTAAACTCTGCAGACTCCTTGCATGTCAGAAGTCCTTGCATTTGACCACTAGCCAACATGTTCTTCTCTGTACACACCTCCAGACCCACCAATCTCCATTTCCGTCTGAGCAGCATGAAAAAAACCTAAAACAAACAAAACCAGCCCCAGCACAAACAAAGCAGATAACCCATGGCATGGGTTACTCTGGGAACAAACATTTTTCTTTTTACAACAGTGATAAAATAAAATCTGTTGAGCTCAGTCTAACTTGCTGCAAGACCTACAATCTTGATATTACCTCTGACTTTTCTATAAAGTGGGGATGGGTTCTTCCCCCTATAGAATTGAAATATCCTAATTTCTAAAGTTTGAGGCTTGCGGGGATGTGTACTAAAATTCAGCATTGGAGAATTTCCCCAGCTCATCTCCCCCTATTTCATATCAAGTCTTAAATACAATCACCTGTTCATAAACAAAGAAGCCTAATAAAGCATTTAAAAGAACCCAAACAACCACAAACCACCATACCACACATCCTTGGGCCTGTTCTTTTCATTTGGTGGCCGATTTATATTCTGTAAAGTTTTCCAGCCTCTCACAGCTGGGAAGGGGAAGAAGCACCACTGGTGAGCTCTGAGATTCAAGAGAGCAGAAAGGAAGAGTCAAGAAGGCAAAAGGGTGATTAAAGGGATTTTGTGGGAATTCAGGTCTCTACAGGGGGACAATGCTTGTAAGCTCAGAAGCAACAAGCAAAATTAGGAGGAGAAAAATGTTTTATAACATTGGATATCATCAAGCTCAAAACAAAATGCATCTCAAAACAAGCAGGATTGGTGTAAGACAAGAACACAAATGACATCCCACATGCAAAGGTTGCACCTCTGTATAATGAGGTATGACAGACAAAACTTATAAAAACAGAAGAAAAAAATGCAGATCCCAAACTCAGCATTTTTAAACAGAAGATGTGGTGCTCTGTAAAAAAGTCCTTTCCCCCTCTAGTTTTCCACAAAACCCTCCCTCATGCCACATTTTTTCCCAGCCTGAGATGGCCTGGCAGCTCTGACCCGGCAGGCAGGCAGGTGTCCAACAAGTGAACACCACTTGATATCACCATTACGTGTAGTCACACAGATGAGCTGAGGTTTCTTGTTAATTTAAATAACTTTGAACCTTTTAAACGCATAGAGAGCAAATTAACCCTACCACATGCTGCACCAGTGATATGTCACCATGCCTCCCGCTCCCACGTACTATACACACACTCACAGCCCTGCCAGACCCCACCGGGGCCTAAGCAAGATGCACCGATGGGCAAGGCCTACTCCACCTTTGGGGTGCCAAAATTATGTGAACTGGGGAGAAGGAGGACCTGCACAGCCCTCTGGACTCCGCCACAGAAGAGCATCAGACTAGCTGAGACTAAAAACTGGCAAACTCCCTGATGCTTCCCAGCAGATGGGACATAAAGCTAAAATTTGTCCTGCTTAGGAACCTGAAAAATTATATGTGTATACACACAAATGGATTAATATTATACTTATATCAACTCTATTTAATACGTATGTTCTACCTGGTACAGAGAAGGGATGTGTGGCAGATGTTTACTTACTGCATTTCTCCACCACCCCAGGGGACTCTGTCTTCAACAGAAGCATAACAGACCCTATTCCAGCCCAACGTTGTCCAGATTTTATTCTCATCTCAATGATATTAATTGACAACAAACGTCGATGGTTCATCAAGCCTCCGCCACCACCGTTCTCATCAGAGTGCCATAAAACAAGGCTCCTTGTTTTTGAGTCCCATGCCAGCAGCTGGCACTCCGAAGTGTGCAGCATCCACAGCTTCCCTCGCCCCAGCAACTGCTGGAAAAGGCTCTTTTCCGTGTCCAGCCCTTCAGTCATGCTTTTAATGATGCTTGAATATAGGGGTCAACGAAGTAGCTCACACAATAGGGCCATCAAACTTCCCCGTCCTTGGCTTCCAGAAGAGGTCAGTATGTCCTGCTGCACACAACGGCCATTTTCCCACTCTCTCTCCTTAAATCACCTAACAAATTACAAACTGCTGGGCACAGAAAGGGAAAAAACACCTTCCTCACTCACCAGAAATTGGTTGTGCTTGCAAGCAGATGCTTCAACTATTTATTTTTGCTTGCTGGGGTTTAATTTTTTTAGAGCAATCCTCTGTGTTTCTCAACATGCCACTGCTAAGCTCTTCATGCAAACACACTCCCATATAGAGAAAAAAGGGAAGCGGGAGAGGAAGTAAGAGGAGTGGAAATGAGAGGAGATGAGGGGAGGGAAGGGAAGATACTTCTCAAAGCAAGGAAATCTGCAGATCAACATGTTCAGCCCTATCAAGTGTAATATTGAGTACGGAACCACCGTTACAGTTTTATTTCATACAGGAGCATCCGGGCTGAGCTACGGTGGAAAGCAATACTGAAGCTTTTCGTTTTAACCGAGCGAGGGATGCAAACCACAACTCACAACAGATCCAGGGCTTGCAAAGATTGGAAGCAGGGTGTTCAGCTTTGCCCCATGGAAAACTGGGTTCATGGAAATAAGCTTTTTTTGGTCCAACCAGTTTCTCCATGCAGAAGAATAACCAGTATAGGTTTCCCCACGCCTTGGTTTCTATGCCAAGGAAGACCTTGGAAACCTCCTGTCCGTGGTGTGAGTTTGCTTCAGGAAGTTGCACAAGCAGTGGTCAGTTTTCCTTCACTTGGTGCCCCTTGGCAGTGCTGCACTGGCTGCAGTACAACTGTCTGTTTTTCACAAGTCTCTGACCCATCACATTAAAATAAATAAATGAAAAAAGTGTAATAGCTTATTTTTTCTTTTAACATGGGAAATACTGCATTTGTATAAGATATCTGAATGATCCCTGTGGGAAAATGGCCCATGAGGGAAAAACCTTCCTTGCTCTACCATTCCCAGCTCTCTTCCAGCATCTAGAGAAGACAAGTACCCAAGTAGAGCGCAGAGAGACAAGAGATGAGACTGCGGGAAGCAGGGTAAGAGTCCTCTTGCACCAAAGCCATTAGAGGCAAGGCTCGCCAGCGTGACAGCCTGCCTAACGCTCATCCCCGTGTACCGCGTGGAAACGCAGCTTTAATTAAAGCGGGATTAATGAAGGGGGCACTGCAAAGTGTTACTGTGGTCTACTGCAGGGGAAGATGCATTCTTGTCATCTCCCTGCTGAAATGACATATTGCTCGTTTGAACACCCGCAGGAGGGGGACACCCGCGATAGCCTGGCTGCATTTCTCCCCCTGGAATCCACCCCGCGTTTACAGGCATGAAGAGGCCCACGGGCGATGCAAAGCAGGTACCAGCCGTGCAACGTTGACTTGCTCCTGACAGTAGCAGTGATGAGCAACACTCACGACTCAGTCATGAGCCATTCATTCATAGAAACCATAGAATACCTCAAGTTGGAAGGGCCCCATAAGGATCATCGAGTCCAATTCCCATTTCATTCCCATCTATGCACATGGGAACATGTCCTGGCAATTTCTGGCAGGGTTTGCCCACGGCACACGTTGTGAATCACCACCTCATTTCAGATTTGGCACAGACAGACATAGCTGGAGAAGTCTCAGACTTACGGGAATTAACCTGCTACACAGGTGTCTTCTCAAATGGAGAAGTTTGTGAGAGTTATAAGGGGGAACCAGGGTCTGTCTTTAGGTGAACACACATTTATTGTATTTATCATACAGACTATTACTATCAGCTTAAAAATAGCTATTTGAAACATCATCTGCAGCACATGCCTTATCTCACAGATCCTTGTGTACTTTGCAAAGGGACTATATATAAATTACCCCTCTGATATGTGTCCAGCATTACAGTTTAACTCCAAAGCTATTTGAGCATCCTGGCTTATCATTAAAAGTGAAGATGAAGCTCCATAACAGACCAAAACATCAGTGGATGTTTGGACAAACATTAATTTGTCAAAATAACGCAAACTTGGATTACAGTTTTCAGCTGGGCACCAGGACTAAGTAACAGAACAAAGAATCCAAATTATAAGCCTGGTCCTGTGTTTCCTTTTGTTTGCAGTAAATCAGGAATAACTGTGATCACTTGAAAGAGTCTGAGATAGCAAGTCTGTCTTACTACGCCAGGTCGATTTGGGGGCTGGTATGTGCAACAGCTGGAGCATCACATGGCATTTCACAGATGATACACGGTATAGGGGCAATAACAGCACTGCCCTCTACACAGGAGTGCAAGGGGTTAAATATCTTTGAATTATATGGTGGATATAACATTGGTTATTGAGACCCTGAAAATAAATCAGATGAAGCTCTCGAAAGGTCACTAAATATTACTTTTGCCTTCACCCTGGTGAAGCAAGGGTTAACCTATTTCCAAATACATTTTTTTCCGTGGGAAAATACCATTGTCGTTCACATTTAATCATGTGATAAATGCAGCCATCACAGTGGGTTTAGAAGAATACAATTTCCTTCCTTTCAATAATCCGTCTCCGCAGGGGGGTTTAAATATATTAAATAACACCGCATTCACTTTGGAGCAAGGTGACACACTCAGTAAGGTTTCACATTTGTTTCTCTAGTTACTGCGTGATCTTTGTCAGGACAAAAGTCAATTTAGATTCTTGCAATGCAACTTCTGCAAGGTAGGGTAGAGGGAGGGGAGGTGGGATGAGGGCGTACGAGCATCCCCATCAAACCAGCAGAAACCACTTTCACTTGCAGTGGGCAAAACTACCCATTTACTATATCACCAGGCTCCTGCACGGGAAAAAAGGGAATATAGAGAGGAGAAAAGCCACCGATGTAGAGTGAACAAAATTCAAGCTTGCAGACTGAGGCAGAGGTTCATTTTTTGTAATTGTGCTACTGTCATCGCGGCCACACATGTCCTGCAGACCCAGCCTACGTATCATCAGCTCTGGGATCCTGGCCTGCGTCTGACCTCCCCGTACGCCGCTGTCAGCACGCATCTGACAGTGCTGCCCAAGGCGACCCTCACTGCCCAGAAGAGCTACGTGCAAGGACAAAGCTCTCTGACCAAGGTGAGTGTCCATCTCACTGTCCACACCTGACACAACCTATATATTTAGATTTAGATTTAGATATAGGCTTAGTTTTATATCTAGACTTATATCTAGATTTATATTTAGATTTATATCTAAATTTTATCTAGATTTGTATTTAGATTTATATAGTTGTAGATGTAAATATAGATGTGGACATGCGTATGTACATCTGTATCTATAGATATACATATCCAGGTCAGCAGTGCTGGCCGGGACCATGCAGCAATGCGCTGCTCACCCTCACAGTGCCGAAAGAAATACTCGTGAGAAAACAAAAGCCAAAACTCCTCGAGACCATGGCAAGACCTGATGCAACAGGCGAGAAAGGCTTTTCCCATCTTTATGGGCGCAGTGAACCCCTCCATGGACCACCCCGATTTGGCGTGACAACATGGGTATTTCCAATATCCTTGGAATTTAGCAGCTGGGAGGAGAAAGGAGCATTGCAACTACCCAGGCAGCTACCACAAACAATGGTGAAAAATATTTTCAGAGCTGTCGGCTAGCTATGGAAGAATAATGGTGTGAGTACCTGCTGAGTTACGTTATCTGCCCGAGCCTCTGGGCACGACATAGATTTGCTCTCCACAGAAGCGCTCTCTCCTCTTAACAAGGAACGTTCACGCCAGCGTTTCATCCCATGACCTCAAACACCTCCACGCAACCCCAGTGTCACCCTTTCCCACGTACAGCCCTCCTGCCTGGGTCCTCACTGGTGTGGGGTGAGGGATATTGCCCCCAGGATTTGGGAGCATAAAAACAAGTGCTTGCAGAGCTGGGCGGTGAGGCTGGCTCGTTCCAGACAAAACAGCCCTTCGGTTGGCGAGACAGCTCCGGCAGTGACTCAGAGCTGGGGTAGAGGAGAGCGGCATCAGCACGGCGCGTGAAGCCAGCGAGCTGCTGTGGAGGAGGCTTCATGCAAAATAAACCCTTCCCCTGCCTTCATCCTCTGCCCACGTAAAAACCTCTGTCCTTCCTCACTAAAACAAAAGGAAAAATTAAAAAAAAGAAAAACCCACAAACAAAAAACCCTCAACCAACCAAAAAGCCCGGCTAATGAATACAAAATCCTTTGCCTGGGTCCTGATAGAGGCAGCTGCAATCTCTAGCTACAGCAGCAGACACGGGCAAGCAAAGCGAGCTTATCTCATGACAGGCTCTTGACAGGGGATTGCTAAGGAAAATCCATGATGCTGGAGTTGTTTGGGCAACCGAGGAAATGGCAAGTTCCCCTCAAACCTGGTTATATGGGTTTGTTCTTTATAGAGATTTGGCCTTTTCTTATTTTTCTGCTTTTGTAGAGAAAGGGGCTGTATGTTATTTGAAGCTCACACCTCTAGTCTTTGCAAGTTACCGACATATGCCTATAAATCCCACAGGCATTCATTTTTTTGCAAGATCATGGGCATGCTGAGCAGAAAAGACCTTCCCCTCTCAGACCCACTGGAAGCACTGTAAAGACAGTACTTTGGGCCACTCAGAATAAATTCCACCTCTCTTGGGAATATTGGGAGCAAATAAAGAAAATCAGGTATGAATCTATTTCCATCTACTTATTAAATCCCTGTATCAGAATCTATTTCCCTACCCCCAAACAGGCAGGAAAAAAAAAAAATTCTTAGGAAAACTGCTTAATGACTGCATTAAAAAACCCCACAAAACAAACAAAAGCCCACACTTAAATAAAGTGAAGAAAAAATAGCCATGCAATTTAAATGCTCCATATTGAGAGCCCTAAGAACAGAGGAGTGGGTTGATTAAAATATGGCTTTTAATGGATGCACAGTCATTTAAAGCAAAGTTGACATTATTGAAATAACACTTTTTACAGAAGTAGCTGCATAGCAAATGACCTTGAAAAGACATAGCAATTACTACCACACATGCAAGATACATTATCGCCAAAGCTAAGCCTTGATTTCCTAAGATATAGCAGCCAGAAAGGAACGTTAGGAACGGGGATGAGTTCTATGATAAGATGTTAGAGTCAATAAGATAAATGTGTAAATAAAAAGTTCCATTTGGCGGGGCAAAAGCTGTATTTTGAGAAATTCAATTTTGCATTTCAGAAAAATACACACCACAACCTCTCCCAAATCACAGAATCATGGGATAGTTTGGGTTGGAAAGGACCTTTCAAGGCCATCTAGTCCAAACCCCCTGCAATGAGCAGGGACATCTTCAACCAGAGCAGGTTGCTCAGAGCCCCGTCCAACCTGACCTGGAATCTTTCCAGGGATAATGTTGAAGCCAGTTTCAAACTGAGCTTTAGACTTCCAGCACGAAGAGTACCTACTGCATTAAAAACTCGTTGTTAATTATTGTTCAAAATAGCCTGTTGGCATTTGCTTAGCCTGCGAGATCCTCAGGGTGGCACAATCTAATAGCTGTGCTTATACAGCATCTACCACGATAAGAACCCTGTAAAAATAGAAGCCCAAGTAACTAGATTCATTACACACACGCATACATATATGCAGTTTATGCAGATATTATTGCTAAGAAATTATTCTCCCATAAAGACAAGGATTGGATCTTGCTGCCCCAAAATGAGAATTTTACTCTAATCACATAAAAACAACAACTTCATAAACACAGGAAGAAAGAGAGAAATGAAGCTTCCTGTGAGAAGGAAGTCCATTTAAAGCACGAATAAATTGATGCAGTCAGGAGAAAGAAGCTTGTATATGTAAATAGAGGTTTATTACCCATTTTTGTGCTCCTTAGAAACATAATCTACTGACCTTTGAGAGAAGGGTCAAGTAGGCTTACGGAATAAGAAACAAAGGCATCTCTTTTGGCAACTGCCATGTTCTGGAGCAGTAATTATCCTTCCCTCTTCCCGTGAGCAGCAGGAAATGAAGAGGGGTGCCATTACATTATGACAATTACTGTAATTTTAATTTCTAAATATTGCCAGGAAAGTTTCCTCTTAAAAAAAAGAAAAATCTGTTCAGATTTTTGCTGTGGTTTTAGTTTAAAACTCATTCCTCAGCTAAAACAGAGCTGTGCTTCCCCTTCTCCCACTCCTTTTGGGGAACAGCTCACAAAGTCTATATGGTGCTAAAGCCCACTTTCCTCCTCATTAGTTGAGAAGATAGATGGCTAAGTGTGGTCAGTGAGGACCCAGGAAAGATGGAGGTGGCCTGAAGACAAGTTGCAGATGCCATGGGGATGCACAAACTGGGCTGTCCCTGCTAGGCACTGCCAAGGACAGATCCTTAGGAGCCCTCAGCTTGTCAGCCAAGTCTGCTGTTGGGTTTTAATATCACTCAAACGTACTCAGTCATGAGCACAATAACATAGTCTTCTTCCTACGGGAAGCAGATGATATCAGATGCACAACAATTCAAATGAAATAAAAAGAGGGATTCTTTCCATCTCCTACACTCAGAGGGATTATTGGCTATTTTGTGGGTTTTCTGCAGGCTATCCTCTATTATTTTAATATTAAGCATAAACTATTCTGTGCTATTAGAACATTATCATATTTTATTATACCCAGCTGTTGCACTGTGGGATGGACTCCGCCCAAGAGGACACATCTACTCAACTGTCCAACCTACCCTACCGCTGACCACACTGCTCCAGGCTCTGCATTACTGCTACGGGGGACACCTGAAACGCTCCCTCTCCTACGGAGGAGACTCTGCCTGGAAGGAGGAAGAGCTGCTTTGCACCAAGGTGTGTCTGTGCAGGGGCAGCAGGTGAGATTAGAGGCACGTCTGCCCCGTATGTAAGAAGGAACCAGGGGCGGCCGTATCACCAAATACATTACCGTCTCTGCTGTATGCAGCAACAGCATTTCTCATAAATGGAAAGCTGCTTTCCAGGATTCCCCTGTGCACTCCCTTAATGAGACTTCTGAGGTCTCGTTTTGGCCACTGGCTGAATATTTAAAATTGCTTTCACAGATCCAAGGGAAACGGCTTTTTTTCAAATAGTTGCCACAACTCAGGTTCAACAATAATCATTTAGTGCAGTAAAAATTTGTGTCTTTCAATATATGCAGTAACACACCTATAGAACTACATCGATTTGTCTACACACAAATACATTCCTAAAAAAACATATTTGATTAAGAATTTATATAACTTCAGGCTTCAAGGAATTTTGGATCAATGCCTTTATTTTGCTTTTATAAATAAATAAACTCAATTAAACAGTACTTACAGCAAACCACGATGGGCAGGAGAATAATTTTCCTGAAGCTTCACTTTCCAATTTTTACAAGTTACGTGAGTCTAGGGAATCAATTCCTCCCCAAAGGGAACTTATTAGAGTTTGTGTTACGAAACATCTTACCTTTCCCACCCACCAAAGGAAGAGAAGAATTACAGGGACAAGTATATAGAAAAAGTAGCATTCTTCTTCAAACCTCTTACAATTTGCTGTAATAAATTAAAGCATAAATAAAATAAAACAAAACCCCGCAGGCAAGCAGCATTTGAAACAAGACTGGATCTGCACCAAGTCAAGAAGTTTACCATGTAGTCTCACAAGACCCATAAATCAGGTCCTCTGAACATTTGTAGTATTTTGCATTACTATATAGGGTGTTAACTTTAATGCCTTAATATATGCACATTGTGGTCAGGTTACGGTTGCTGTGGGAACTATAATTTTGCATGTCCTGACCAATCTGCAGCTGGAAAAATAATAATAAGTAAAAAACAATCACACCACTGAATTCCCTTCAACAGGTTTTATACATTTAATTTATCTCTTTTTTATATCTGAAGGAGGAAGAAAAGAAGACACATGTGAACCTGCAAATGTATAGGAAAGCTGAAACGGATGGTGAATTAACTTGCTTCCTTTTCAAGCAGTTTGCATGAAACCTCCTGTGTCTCCAGCCCAAGCAAGTGTCACTGCATGAAAAGTACATGCTCTTGGGCATGATCAAGCTTCTTTCTAAGTCAGAAGCACCTCACCAAGGACAAACTACAACCCCCTCCTTTTTCATAATGCATCGAAGCCAACCGTTGGCATTCACTTGCAGGTGACAGCTACAAGGAGAAACAATCTGCAGCTGCTCCAGTTTAATACAATTTCTGCTGATGCTGCCTGACCAAACTGTTACAGCTACAGTCTCCTAATGGATGGATTCTTACCTGTGTTAAGGCAAAGGGATTTGTCTCTGTTCCCCCTCCTCCCAGCCTCCCTTTACCTCCAACACCACCATCACTTGCCTCCAGGATTTGGTCCAACGTCTTGTTATTTTCCCCTATGAAAACTCTGCTCACTTCCAGAGAAAGTTGTTTTTGGAGTAATCAACCATTTTCAATATACCAAAAGAGCTGATTGCAACCAGGATTGCTCCAGGTGCAGGGATGCACAACACTATGAAATAATTAGCCCTCTTCATCGTATTAGTACTGGTTAATGGCCAGCAGTTTCCCACATCATATGGAACAGCCATGGCCATGCAACCATGTGGTAGTCCAGGCAAGACCAGAGCTGTTCCCACCTCTGCAATCCACTTACAGTCATCTAACAAAGTTGGTTAAAAGCACAAGAAGTGATATAATATAGACAGCAGGAAAACAAATCACAGCTAATATGCACAAAATAAACCCCCTTATCTCTGAGCTCAATCATCAAACCAATAAATGTTTGATGCCCGCTGAATTTGACCACCATTCAAGAATATGCTATTTGTGACCATGCACAACACCCACATTCAATAGAAATCACCAGTTGGTGGACAAAAATAAGCTATGACATTTCTATAAATGCACAGCTGAAAAGCATCATCTGACACCATCACTCCAAAGGTGGTGGTGGGAGCTCTCAATAGGAGTAAAAGAATACATTAGCTGTGTGGCACACAAAGGTCTTAGTTTCATTGGCACTACCACCTAAAAACAACTAAGGGACAAGAAGGTCTGATACTGAACGTAATTGCTTGAAACCTGTCTAATATTAAAGCTCTGGTCCACTGACTTGCCCCAGTAGTAGGGTCTTTGGTGGCATCATTCCACCCTTCTTTACCAAGAAGCATTAATGTTACGAAGAACAGCTACTTCATATGTGAAATAGAATGTATTTCTTATGTGAAGAATAGAACATATTTCTTATGTGAAAAGAAAGCTTCCTACGCTGGTACAGCCCTCAGATTATTATCCATTATTGATTTTTCAGGTAGGCACGGATGAAGTTGCAACAAGAAGTCTGAGGGCAATTAAAGGAGACTTCAGGGCCTTGGGACAACTGGTTAAGGGATCAGGAGCACAAGCAGTGTGCTATCCTTCCAGTTGCAGTGAATGATGTGGGAAGAAACAGGAAGAGCCAGCAGATCAATACCTGGATCTGAGCCTGGGGTCACCAGCAGAATTTTGGGTTTTTTGGCTATGGGTCTGCTGGCAAGAGACAGGGTGCACCTGTCTCAAAGGGGGAATCACAGAATCACAGAATCACAAAGGTTGGAAAGGACCTTCAAGATCATCAAGTCCAACCATTAATCCAGTGCCACCATGATCCCTAAACCATGTCCTGAAGTGCCACATCCACAGGTTTTTTGAACACTTCCAGAGATGGTGACTCCACCACCTCCCTGGGCAGCCTGTTCCAATGTTTCACCACCCTCTTGGTAAATAAATTTTTCCTAATATCCAATCTAAACCTCCCCTGGTGTAACTTGAGGCCATTTCCTCTCATCCTATCACTAGTTAGTTGGGAGAAGAGACCAACACCCACCTCACCACAACACCCTTTCAGGTAGTTGTAGAGTGATAAGGTCTCCCCTCAGCCTCCTCAACCAGCAGCCCCCCCCCCCAGCCCCCCCCCCCAAAGCCTATAGCGTTGCATGGGTTTGTTGTGGCCGAAGTGCAGGACGCGGCACTTGCCCTTATTAAACCTCATCCAGTTGACCTCTGCCCATCGATCCAGCCTGTCCAGATCCCTCTGCAGAGCCCTCCTACCCTCCAGCAGATCAACACTCCCACCCAGCTTGGTGTCATCTGCAAACTTACTGAGGGAGCACTCGATCCCCTCATCCAGATCATCAATAAAGATATTGAACGAGACCGGCCCCAGAACCGAGCCCTGGGAAAAGGATCCTTGCCCAGGAGTTAGCAGGGCTCATTGAAAGAGCTTCAAACTAGATTTGAAGGGGAAAAGAGATAAAACCAGGCTTGCTAGAGATAAGCCTGGGGGTGACACACCAATGTTTGAGGGGCAGTGTGCTAGTGAGGTCCTTCAATTTGTTACCTCAGTGGAGGTAGGGGCTGGAGATCCATGAAGCAGCAAAGATGCAAGGGTTATTGATGTGTTAGAAACCACAGAAGCACTTGAGAATGGTCACATAGGAATTAGGGCTTTTCCCTGCAAAAAGGTGGTGGGATCAATAGCCCAACTGACGTGCACCTACACCAACGCACGCAGCATGGGCAAAAAACAGGAGGAGCTGGAAGCCATTGTGCAGCTGGAAAACTGTGATATATCTGCCATCACGGAAACATGGTGGAATGACTCACACAACTGGAGTGCTGCAATGGACGGCTATAAATTCTTCAGAAGGGATAGGCCAGGAAGGAGGGCTGGTGGGGTAGCTCTGTATGTTAGGGAGTGTCTTGATTCTCTAGAGCTTAATGATGATGACAATAGGGTTGTGTGTTTTTGGATAAGAATCAGGGGGAAGGTGAACAAGGCAGATATGATGGTGGGATTCTGTTATAGACTACCCAACCCGAATGAAGAGGCAGATGAAATATTCTATAAGCAGCTGGGAGAAGTCTCACAATCGCTAGCCCTTTTTCTTGTAGGGGACTTCAACTTACCAGATGTCTGCTGGAAATATGATACGGTGGAAGAGAAACAGTCTATGAGATTCCTGGACTGTGTGGAAGATAAGATAACTTCCTGACACAGTTGGTGAGTGAAGCAACTAGGGAAGGCACCCTGCTGGACCTGTTGTTTGCAAACAGAGAAGGAATTGTGGGTAGTTTGATGGTTGGAGGCCATCTTGGGCATAGTGATCACAAAATGATAGTTTTTGATTCTTGGAGAAGTATGGAGCGGGGTTATCAGGACTGCTATCCTGGACTTCCGGAGGGCAGACTTTGGGCTGTTTAGGACCCTGGCTGACAGAGTTCCTTGGGAGGCAGTCCTGAAGGGCAAAGGGGGCCAGGAAGGCTGGACATTCTTCAAGAAGAAAATCTTAAAGGCACAGGAGAAGGCTGTTCCCATGTGCTGAAAGACGAGCCAGTGGGGAAAAAAGACCAACCTGGCTGAATAGAGAGCTTTGGCTGGAACTCAGGGAAAAAGGAGAATTTATGACCTTTGGAAGAAAGGGCAGGAAATTCAGTGGGACTATAAGGATGGCGTGAGCTTATGCAGGGAGAAAATTAGAAGGGCCACAGCCCAACTAGAACTTAATCTGGCTATTGCTGTAAAAGACAATAAAAACTGTTTCTATAAATACATTAGCAACAAAAGGAGGGCTAAGGAGAATCTCCATCGTTTATTGGATGCAGGGGGAAACATAGTGACAAAGGATGAGGAAAAGGCCAAGGTACTTAACGCCTTCTTTGCCTCAGTCTTTAATTGTAAGAGCAATTGTTCTCGGGGTACCCAGCCCCCTGAGCTGGGAGACAGAGATGGGGAGCAGAATGAGGCCCCCATACTCCAAGGGGAAATGGTTAACAACCTGCTACATCACTTAGACCCACACAAGTCTATGGGGCTGTGTGGGATCTACCCAAGGGTACTAAGGGATCTGGTGGAAGGTCACACCAAGCCACAATCATATATCAGCAGTCCTGGCTAACTGGCAAGCTCCCAGTTGACTGGAGGTTACCCAGTGTGATGCCTGTCTACAAGATGGGCTGGAACAACGATCTGGGGAACTACAGGCCTGTCAGTCTGACCTTGGTGCTGGAGAAGGTTATGGAGCAGATCATCCTGAGTGACATCACACAGCATGTGCAGGACAAGCAGATGATCAGGCCCAGCCACCACGGGTTTATGAAAGGCAGGTCCTGATTGACTAACCTGATCTCCTTCTATGACAAGATGACCCGCTTAGTGGATGAGGGAAAGGCTGTGGATGTTGTTACCTGGACTTTATTAAAGCCTTTGACACCATTTCCAACAGAATACTCTTGGAGAAATTGGCTGCTTATAGCTTGGATGGGTGTATTCT
>NW_010542502.1:24770-78645 GCF_000687285.1 Phaethon lepturus | reverse complement strand
ATTCCATGACCTATATATATATATATATATCCCCCGAGCTGTGCCTCGGCACACGGAGTCACTCGGTTAACAAAGACGCGGAGGACACAATTCAGACACGGTTTTGAAATCCCCCCTTGTCAGGCCAGTTAAAAACAGACACATGAAAAAGAGCCACCAACTTGGGGAGAACACAGCCCCTGCGCTGCTCCACTGGGAATTTTAAGTTCTAAATTCCGCAGAAGAATTCCTCTTTTTAAATGCACAGCTACGGTTTCTTTCAAGAAACGGAAGGAAGGCGAAGAAGCAGCCACAGAAGAGCAGCACCATCCCCTTGAGCCAGGCAAGGCTTTGCTGCCCAGCGCATCACACACCCAGGAGCTTCACCTGGCCCGAGGGAGCATCGGCTTCCTCCAGTTGTCAGCAACTGTTCCTCTCTGTCTTCCCACAGAGCCAGTGTGATTTGATCCTGACAATTAAACGTGCCCACTTTTGACTCAGCCTTTCCACTTCCCAACGGATCATACTCACGCCTTTCAGGAATGGTGTTATCCTCGATCAGAATTACCTTTCCACATGTTAAGTATAGGCAAGCTAAAAACCTGTTCTTATACACTTTGCCTTTACCATTAGGGTCTGTGTGTCAACGCTTAACTCTGGATGCACATCTGATAGTTCTTCCCAAATTTGGCAACAAGGCAGGCAAACCATAATATACACATTTAGACAATTATCATATTTGGTTTTACACATCCATGAATACAAAACTTAGACAAGTCCCACCAGAGACAAGGTAGTGTCCAGTCCCAAAATAAGAACTAGAAATCTGGGAGAAACTGAAGTAGTATTTGACACACACACAACACTAAAATATTTTCTAAATGTCAGTTAAAATTAGTCCTTCTATTCAAGTGGTACAAACGCAGACATTTCAGATTAGCTGTCTTACAATCTAACTGTCCAATACCACTTTCTGGTTTCACCCTCTTACCCCAGAGGTCTGCATGGCATACTGACCAAAGGGGATCAGTAAGCAGACAACCTGCAGAAGGTCAGACAAAACAACAATGTGAAGGAAAACAGGGTCTGAAGAGGAAAACAGTAAGTAGGACAACTGTAAAGAAAGCTTGAATTACAATTTGAGAACAAGTATCCAACCTTTGACAACATATTTTGTGTCTGTCAGTCAAGCAGCCACCTACAGAGCTAGGTCAAACACCAGGAACTTACTAGGGCCACACCATCTGACTGAAAAATACCCCAAAAATCATGGCATGCTTCGCAGGATTAAGAGGGGAAGTAATTAGCCTGTATGTTTACATTGTGCAACTACTTCATCTGATCTGAGTAACTGACAGATCTGTTTATTAGTGTTATTTATGATAGCTATCAGGATTTGGATGATGATTTTTTTCTGTAATTTAAACATTTAAAATAAGTCAGACTATCAATCCCTATTTTACCATTTGGGAACACTGTTCTGTGACAAATTCATGATTGGAACCTGGCTTAAAAAAAGTGTTACACATCCGCTGTGGAGCATCAAAATCATAAAAAAAAAAATCCCATCCTCTCAAAATCTCAGACCTGTCAGACTTTCTGTACTACCTTACCCGAGGAAAACAATTATTTTTTAAAGCTCCTAGTGTAATCAAAACCTTTTCTTTTTAAAATCAGTTTTTATAGGTCACAAAAGTACAAAAAACAATAGGACAGCAAGGTTTTTTCCAGCCTGATAACTCAGCCAAATTACTAAAAAGTACGCGTTGGTAACAGCAAAGCCTACAAGGCCTGCCTGCAGCAAAGGCAAAGGTAAATATCTGGCAGCTGGGCTGGTTCAAAAGGGAGACGGAGGACAGGTGTGAACAGGAACAGCCTCAGTGGACGCGCACATGGCAATCTCCCACGATTTCCTGTTCTCTCCCACAGGCACCCCCTTCCTGCCGCACTCAGGATGATCCCAGCTTGGGAGTGGAAACTACCACCACCGCCTCAGGACCTTTCTTCCTGTCCTCCATCTCCCCAGGGTGCTGCGTCCTGCTGGCCGCACAGCAGCCTCTTCCCGCTTCCGCAGCCAGGAGCCATCCCCTTTCCGATGCAACACACAGCGAGTCTGCGTGCCAAAAAAGTCCTTTCTCCACTTCCCTCTAAAAAGAGGTAATTACGCTTGTGCTTAGCACTCCCCTCGAGCAGCAACGCACTTGCCCTGCCCTGCATCCCAGGCTGCTGCCGTAGGGAAGGACAAAGAGTTTCCCCTGCCACAGGGAGGGGAAGGAAGCAGATAAGAGCAGCTTTGCAAAGCACAGCAGCCTGGTTCGAGATGGGAGGAGGGACTGGCTCCTGCGAAGAGCTGCTATTTGGCCCTCGCCAATAGTTACTGCGTCTCCCACCGTAATTGGTGGCCACTCTAGGTTTCGTAGGAAGCAGTGGGAGAGGTATCAGCTGTGCTGCAGCATGATCTTCTCAAACAGGTGGTCCTCATCTCCTCCAGGGACAGGCACAGGAGGAAGAGACATCTGAGCCATGACTTTGCAATTCAGAAGGACTACTTGCCTTTCCCCATCCATCTACTTTTGGAAAAATCTGCCTGCTTTGCATGTGCCTGAAGCTGGCTCCATAACGTTACAAGCTTACATAGTACTCAGCACAAGAACATGAAAACCGTTCATTTGTGATCCTAGGTATACCTCTGTTTTGCTTTCAAACCTGACTAGTTTGGTACACAATAGATTTGTTTTGCAATTTTTTTTTCCAACCACCATTGTATTTGTCTTTCTGTATCGGTAGGATTGGGCTAATATCCATGACAAGTGTAATAGTACAATATTAATGTGAGATCTTTCTTTCAAAATCGCCAAGTATGCAGTACCACATACTAGCAGCCCATTGCGGTGTTTTCTTTCTTTTTAAGATGCCATGGGACACACAATTCAAACGAGCATGAAATTAATCAGCTTCGTCCATGCTCTAATCTGACTGTGGTCCCTCACATGAAGGTGCATTTCAGTGAGGCAGGCTGCTCATTTTGTCACAACTCACATCAAAGACAGAAGACATGTGAAGGATAAAGTTCCTGTTTGTGTTTTTTTTTTTCCTGCTGTTATTTGTTTAATAAAAGAATTATACTGTTAAGTCAAAATTGGAACTGAAACAGGGTTAAATTATGAGCTAGATTAAACTACAAAATAGTTAAGATACTTAAATACCAGATTTTTTAATCTACATGTATACTCTAATAACGCCTGTGTCAAAGTTAACTATCAAGGATTCGTTATGCTCTATCCAAAAAACTGTTGCTCTTCAGTAAACACATTTCCTACATCTGACTTGATTTGCCTGAATTTTACACGAGTGCAAAACTCTTCCATTAAAACTGATCAGTTTATTCAGGAATTAAAACCCATTAGTTTTGCACAGCATTTAGAAATCTAAAAATCATACTACTCCTTTCAATGCTTAGAAGCAAAACACCAAACAATATAAGCACTAGTGGTAAACACATGCCAGACACTAACTTTATCAAAATATGTACTTTTAACATAATCATCCATAACATATTAATTTGCATTAATCTCGCTCATCTCAGCTACCGTATTACTTCCTTTCTGGAGTTAGTGCTGCTGAAATACTGTGGCTCAGACGATTAAACATTTGGACAGTTGATTTATTAAAAAATTTGATTCAATGATCTGTCACTGGACAGGTTCCCCAGCCTGTGATATTGCCGAACTGAGCAAATTTCTTTCACAGATTTAAAATTCTTTGGCAGCACAGCATCCCAACACAGTCTCAGGGTTCTTCAAAGAAGTTTCATACTAAAGGTGACAAGACCACGAAATGAGAACAACCTTGTTCTCAAGAGAGCATCTGTTAACAGGGCGACAAGTCCGTTATGGGAAAAGTACTCCACACCCCTGAGTAAGCACAAGGAACAGCAAACGCTCTTAATGCTGCTTGAAACACGTTTCTCACAGGTGAAACAACAGGGCTTAGTAACTAGAATACTGTAAGTCATCTAGCCACCCAGGGCTGAGAGTCGCTGCATAGGAAAGAAGATAAAGACTCTCCTACAAATACAGCTAAGAAAGCAGTCATTTGTTCCTTCAAAGGAAACACTGCTCCTTTAATCTGCATGGCATGTCCCAAGATTTAGAGAAGACGTGCAAAGAGATATTAGGATTGAGCGGACAGGACAGACCAGCTCTGAGGTCTGATGTCCAGCACATCCACAGAAACCCATGCATGTTTCTGAGGCAGACTCCTTCTAACTAATTGCTTATTAAACAAAGCTTCATTGTAGTCAAGAATTTGTAACACCACACTAATTGAGAAGTCCTGCACTAAAAGCTTTTTCACTTCTTGGTGCAAGAATTGCTGGGAGTTGTTCAATACCATGCCATATGGCCTGGTCAGCCTTTAAACCTAAGAGTATAGGAAAACAGAACAAAAATGTTACTCTAGCTGATACAGTATTTTGGTTTCAAAAACACGTACTTGGAGGTAAGTAACTTAAGAATTTTTCTAAGCTGTGAACTGTCATGTATGTAAACTCCATCCTTAGGACAGTCCGGAACATAGCTGAAGTAACTTCTGCAATAATACAGGCTAATCAACTGTAATTTATGGAGCAGTTAATACAACATTTTCGGGACAACATTTGATTTTAAAAGCCAGTGTTTATAAATTCTTGAGGAAACATCATCTCTGTAAACATAGAAACTTCTCGTTCTGGCCAAAAGGAAGAGCAACATCTTACTATCCATGTCTCATTTAGCCATATAGCTGTCTCAAACCTAACCAATAGTCAGTCTTGTAGAATATATGCAAAGCTGATTCATTAACTGCAATTTCTAAACCCTAATACAAATGGATTTTGCAAACTCATTTGGATTAACCAAGTCTGGCTGTGCTTCCATCTGGAAGTTATATTTTGTAACGCTAGCCACATCTCGAAAAACAGATTCAGATGTTTGGAACAAATTCAGAACAGTTGTAAGAAATTCTAGGTACAAATGAAAAAAAAATTGAGCTTTAATGTCTTTTTCCTCTCAGTTTTCTTTCAAGTAGGCATTTATAATCATGGTGTTTAGGGACTTGTGGGGCAAGGAAAGAATCTGTGTTATTATCTATGACGTATTTACTCATGTGTAACAGCAGTTTGTTCTTTCTCATACTACTCTGTAGCATTTTAAGCCTACCCTGATAAAAGGACAAGACGCTGAGTGAAAACAGTTAAGAAACAAGGTTGAAGCATCTGGTATATCCACAAAGATTTTCTGCTAGGAAAACTGTCTTTACATGAAACAGCAAAATGAATATAATCCCTACAGTGAGGATACATCAATATCCATATAAAAATGCCTTTTTAACAGCAGAGCTTATAGCTCATGGGTTGTGTCAGTATAAAATACTGTCTGCAAGGGTTGTACAACTTGTAACAACACTAAATACCTAACTTACTACTTTATTCAGAGAAAAACATCAAACTATTTACTCTAAGCCTTCATCTCTGGATTTGGTCAGACCTACACTAATGTTGAAGCAATTTAATTTCTTAATACACAAACCACACAAAAGGATAGAACAGCATTAGAAGAATAAGAGTTAGTTCTGAAATCTAACACATCCAGAAAGTTTCATGCCTTGAAAAGAAAATTTAACCTTCTGCCTTTCCAGCTTGCTTAAAATAACTGTGAAGCCATAAACAGGAAAGCCAAACAAGAGAAAGGTGCCCAAGTTCCTCAACAACATGATGTTGTAGACAGTAGAAGGCAAACGACAAAACAAGATTTCCTCTCCACCCACACCGTTTAGCACAGGTGCTCTAGAAATCCCACAAACACATTGTTTTTCTCTGATCACATACAGAAATTTCCTGACTTACCTAGCCTTTTTGCTGGTCTTGGGTTTTGGCGTGGTATTTTTTGCTTTCTTTTCCTTTGGCTCTTTAGGGGTCTTAGGGACTTTGGGGGTCTTGGGTTCCTTCTTCTCCTTGGGTTCTTTAGGATCCTTCGGTTCTTTTTTTGCCTTGGGCTTTTTCTTTTTCTTCTTTTCTTCTTGGGAGCAATCCACTGAGTTCCTGCTTAGATTCTGGCTGTCAAGTCCCCCAGGAAAGTCTTCCTTACCAAAACCTTTACTGGGACCTTCTGCAGCAATGTGATTGTTTTTCTTTTTCTTTTTCTTTTGCTGTGGCTGCGGCTCAACTGATGGCAGATAATCATCGCTTTTCACTAGCTGGGTATTCGGTCCACTAACCTGAGTCATATCCGGCACTGGTTTCTCTAAAAAGGGTTCCGATGGAGAATGCTGAGAGAGACAAACAGAAATAAAATTGTAGATTTGCAGCTTTGATTTCTAAAACTTTGCTTTTTTGGAACAAGAGGTTACAGAGGGAGAAAATACTAAGCAGGAGATTAACTTAGCAGCGTATCTGAAATATTGTACAGTAAATCAGTAAAAACCAAAGCTTTCTGCAGTTAAAACAGTAGCAAAATGACCAGAAATTTTTGATATAGCAAGGGTAAAATTATTCTAAAGCTTGTACATAAAGGGGAAGTATAGAAAATATTTAGAGTTTTAATCATTTAGATGCAAAAGAAAAGCAATTGTTATTTCAGGTATTTCAAAACAGTTGTTAGTAGAATAACTTGTTACAAAAGATTCAGTTGCACTGTAATTTTGTCCTCTGGGGAAGAAAATGTTGAAGTTTCTTTCTAGACATGTGGAAGGAGAATCAAGTATATTCACAGGCTGTATTTATATAAAATTAATCAGGGCAATTTACATTGGTTCAGCTGTGACAGCAGGTATTTTGATCAGCACATGAAGGATTAAGCCACTTTAAAATGTAATATACTGTTACATTTGTAATGTCAAAGATACGCAGCTCCCTACTTGTAATTGAAACAGATTTGCTCCCGCTACAGATTGGACAGAGAAATACCTTAAGTGTTTGTGAACCTGCAAAAGCATCCTATTTCAAAGTCTGTATAGCAGATCAGGTTTACATCAGACTTAAAGTACAGGAAAACATATGTATAATTACACAAATATCAAGTGCCTGGACTGAGCATATTGGATATGTTTGCAATGCTTTTCCTCTGAATGGTTCTGTTCTACACAAAGATCCAAGAGTTTGCAATGAAAATAAGGTCTAAGCTCTACCATGACTTTGCAGCATATCAAAGCTCTAACCTGCTTCTCCTCACTGCCTGCCCGTGGTTCTAAATGTAGGATGACGGTGCTTTTCAAAAAGAAAAGTAATAGCATGACACCTTACTGATGCCTTTCTTGCAACTCCATATACGGTCAGGCCATTTTCCCACCCTTTCTCTCTGTTTAACCTCCTTTTCTCTCTCTAAAAATTAAGTCGGCATGATTGTAGGTGGAAGAGTTCCCCATTAGCCGTGGTCATGAAGTCTAGCCATTTGAGATGTTTAATCCATTGAATTGGGGAGAAAAAAGGTTTATAGCAAATCAGAATTTTATTTCCAGGAATAGCATTGCCTGTGTAACTGTTTGTAATGTTATTCGCATTTCCTCTTCTCTGCTTTTTATTCAAACTGCACTTACTTCGGAGTGGCAAGCGTGCAAACGAATAACTACAAACCCAGCCCCTGAGCATAAAGAGAACTGATGGGCATACACAGGCATACACTTTAGCCACCTGGATCTAAAAAAACAATCGCACTTAAGATTTGGGAAATACAATTCTTAATATCATTACATGAGAAAGTGAATACACGTGTATTTTTAAAAACCTATTAATATAGTTTTCTGAGTGTAAACAAACTGAACCAGTGCAGTCCTAACTACTGTCAGTATTTCTTCACAGTAGCAAAAAAACGCTGTGCCCTGAATAGACTCACATACTCAGAAGCTACCCAAGCAGCAGAAGCAGCAAGGCTGTCAAGAAGCGAAGACAACTTTTTATTGCTGTTTGCGAGAGGTTTGAACGGTACAAGCTAGATGCTACAGTTCTTTATGGAAGAGACTCCATGACAATAGGGAAGGCCTGAGTGATGGACTGAAGATCTGGGTCTACTTGGTGACTTGTGCATGTTTCGGTCCTCTACTAAGATACTTTTTAGTGCAACAGGGCCTTAGTTGCAGTGGAAACTCAGCTCTAATGCAAACCTCATGCACCGACTGCATTAGCACCACATCAATCAGCCCCACCTCAAGGCAATCTCATGTTAGGCATCCTGAAGTCTGAACCAACACCTCTTCTAGAAATCTGTGGTCACCGTAACACTTACCTATCTTCATGTTGCAAAGTTCACAAAGACTGCATATCTGTATAGTAAACGCTGATCCCAGGAAGTCAGTGGTGCCAATGAGTTCTGCAGGCCAATTATGCATTACATAAAATAGAGTTATTTTAAAATATCTTCCCAACTGGTTTTTAATTTGGTTGACTGAATTGACTGTCTCCTCAGATTTGTTCTGTGACACAGAATGAAACTGTCTTCTCTGTATTTCACACTGTTATGTACTTGCACTGTCTAACACTTATTTTTAGGTAGGAAAAGATAAGAGTATTACACAAATCACCTCTAAGTGCTCCTTATCCACAGGTTTTCAGAGTAGTACTTTTAAGCTACATTTCCCAAGGTAGTCAATATATTTCGGTACTATCTACCATTTCATATCTCATGCATGCTACTTTTTTCAGAGACCTGGAGTGCAAATTTCATCAGTGTCTTCACTGAGCCATCCACCACAACACTCAGTCCTCTTTTTAAATAGAATCACAGAATTGTAGAATAGTTTGGGTTGGAAGGGACCTTTTAAGGTCACCTAGTCCAACCCCCCTGCAATGAGCAGGGCCATCTTCAACTAGACCAGAATGCTCAGAGCCCCGTCCAACCTGACCTTGAATGTTGCCAGGGATGGGGCATCTACCACCTCTTCGGACAACCTGTGCCAGTGTTTCACCACCCTCGTTGTCAAAAATTTCTCCCTTATTTCTAGTTGGAATCTGCCCTCTTCTAGTTTAAAACCATTACCCCTTGTCCTATCGCAACAGGCCCTGATGAAAAGTCTGTCACCATCTTTCTTAGAAGCCCCCTTTAAGTACTGGGAAGGCTGCAAGAAGGTCTCTCCAGAGCCTTCTCCTCTCCAGGCTGAACAACCCCAAGTCTCAGCCTGTCCTCATACGAAAGGTGTTCCAGGATCCCTCTGACCATTTTTGTGGCCCTCCTCTGGACCCACTCCAACAGGGCCATGTCTTTCCTGTGCTGAGGGCTCCAGAGCTGGACGCAGGACTCCAGGTGAGGTCTCACCAGAGCGGAGTAGAGGGGCAGAATCGCCTCCCTCGACCTGCTGGCCACGCTGCTTTGCATGCAGCCCAGGATACGGTTGACCTTCTGGGCTGTGAGTGCAAAATACTGTTCACTTGCTGTGTCTAACGTAAGAATAACCTTTCCATCACTTGTAAAATTTGTATTGAGCGAGTACCTTGTGTTTGGCACTACAGTATTTGTTTGCCATATTAAGAGAGACTTTTACAGCTCTCTAAAAGCTCATATATAAAGTTACAACTTTCTAGAACAAATCAAAATTGGTAATCTATTTTTCTTCCTCTTAAGCATGTGAAACAGCCTAGCCAAAAAATATTAAAAAACACAAGAAATCCAGTAATGCCATTTAAATTTAATTCTATAAAATTTTCAAGGTTGCACCTTCATTAGTGACATGACCATGTCACTGAAATCAATATGAACTTTTATACATTCTTAAGTATTCTCATTACCTTTTTAATCTAAGTCAAAAAATTAATCCTTGTCTCCTAAGACTTGTGGGTTGGGTGTTTTTTTTTTGTTTGCTTGTTTGTTTCAGAAGTCTGAACAACTACTTTCAGCACAGTCATAAGCAAATCTGAACATAAGGCAGACAGCTTTCCAAGTCTCCAGAACAGCAATGTCAGCCCTTCATGATTTGACATTTGTAGCTTTAATGTAAGGTCTGGCCAGAAGGTAAAGCAATGAGAATGGCAGTGATTGTTGTTGCACTGTAGTACTTGGTAACTCACTCTGGAAGATGTCATCCTATGAAAATTCAGATTCTTACTACCTCAGAAAGCTTCTCCACAAGAGTCATTCTCAGGCTCTAAAACAACTTAGACTATACATTAGTCTTAAACATGGTGCATGAAACAAATATTTAAGAAAAAACAGAAGCAAAAAGCACTGCCTTTTATTTACAGTACGAAGTTAATGTGCATTACCAAGCATGCAAATTAAAATACTATAGTTTTGTTTCATACCATTCACAACCTCCAAACCATTAAGCTACAAAAAGTCAACTCTGCCCTAATTAGGCTTTGGTTATATTTCCTATTACCTGAAAATACATTATTTTTGCCACGTGCCACTCCCTTTGCAGTTTGGCACATTTTGTAATTCACTCATATGTGATCTTTTAAATTGAGGCACTCTTTCTTTCTTTTTCTAAGAAGTCTGTGCCTACATTTTTGCAATATGCTAAAACGGTTTATCCCTAACTGACAACCCCACATTGCTCCCTAGTGTGAAGCTGTGTAGGAGCAGCACAAATCTAGTGAGGAGATCAGAAGCAGCTTGAAATATGTATTTTCTTACACCAAACCAGTTGTCTGTTCTTTCTTAAGAAGGGAGAAAAGGAAGAAGAGCAAGCTTTCACTAGTAAATATTAGATTAAGACTACCATGAGGAATTATTTCAAATAGTTCTACTTCTTTAAATCTACAAAGGATTAACTCTAGTTACAGGGTCACAATTTCTAATGAAAGAACCCCATTTTCCATTTGCAAAATTAAAAAAATATGTATATTACAAGTTCTTACCAAAAGATTGAAAAATTTATCTGCATACTTCACAGAAATCACTACTCCTGCTGCTTTTAGTAATAACAAAGCCATAATTTACTATGCTGGTACAGAATTTAATCTTCCACAGGAAAGAAATCAGTGAAGATTAAACACAAATAGGTATTCATCCTACTTAATATTGCAGCAGAATGATTTTTGGTATTATTTGAAATAAGGTGAAAAAGGTGCTCAAAAATATTGGTGTGTTTACTAGACCCACATCTCTCTAAATCTTTTAGAGAAAAGCTGTTTTTGTAAACATTTAACAAAGAACAGATGGCCTGTTTTAATCATGCGAAAAAACCTGGAGCTCACATTAATACTCCTACCACCAAGTACTAGTCACCTCCCTAACCAGCAGCATGGCACAGTCTTCAGTAATACCATTTAATTTTACAATGGACATTTTCTCATCCATTCCCACTGCTTGACAGTTAATCAATGCTATTAACATGCAATATCACAATGCAGGACACTCCTGAAGATCGCAGCTTATTTGAGCAAAACAAGAGATTCTTCAGGAACTCTGAGGAGTTAGAATAATTTGCAGCTCAACAGGTTACCCAGGACAGTAACATGCTCTTGACAACAATATCTCAGCAAATTTTAAATTAAAATGTTACTGGAGAAATTGTTTCTGGAGTGCAAAAATCTCACTTTTCTGAAATTCAAACTTATTTTTAAGCTTCCAAACATGTATCACCAAGATTTGAAAAATGAAAAATGAAGCTGCCTGCATTTCACAGCTGCTTACACATTTAGAGCTAAGCTCACTCTCTGCAGCCCAGAGCACAGATAGATGTCTCAAACCAGGCCTGTTACGTAAAGTAGCAAGATGGACAGGATGTAGCATTAATCCAGTGAGGGTTTAGTGGCAGGGAGGGAGGTTAAGGAGGAGAATCTTTCTGTTGCTTGAACAAGGATTGAACCACAATCAACTGTACTTAAGCACTGAAAGTAGCTGAGTGTCAGTTCCCGAGCAGAGCAGCAAGTTGAGCCAATATTGAGCTTAAAGAAGTATGAAGCAAGAGCAGCAAAGTATGCACTATGACTCAGCTAACGTTGTGAAATTTAAACATCAGCACCAAACAAAAAAAAAAAAAGCTCCTTTTTACCCGGACTACTTTCATTTCCTTCACGAGTATTTCCAGACTCCCTGGTCTTCTCCATACTTTGAAAAAGATCTCCTGTAACCACACTTTATTTAAATTTTCTTGAACTTTGGTTTATTAACTAAGTTGTGTAACAGTAGACAAAAGTGCTCAGTCAGTTCCCACTGGCTCCAAAATACAAACCTCTCCAATATGATATCTATACAATGGGTAACTTACTGCTAGGTAGATCATTAGTGAATATTCTCATTTTCAGCAATTGCAGTTCTGTTAAATTATCATTGTCACTTTGGAAAAGTTAAAACAGCAACTTGCAGCCAAAGAAAGTTCTTTTAGAACAAGACGACAGACTGTAGCATCGCTTTTGGAAGCGGCTCTACTTAGTGCCAGAGATGACTCGTTTTGAATTTGTAGCCTTCCTAATAGCATAGTCCCCAAGGAGTTAAAAGCCATCCAACGTAGAAATTGCTCCATGATTCCTCCTTTCAAAGGTTAATGAAAGGATTCATTATCCCTCTGGATTATGTCGAACAAGCTACTCATCTTGACCATCCTCCAAACAAATCACCTGGAAAGTTTCCGCATCATGTCTCTGCAGTTCTCAACTTGTCTCTTTCAACATTAGGCCTGCCTTGGTGCTCCCTCAATCTGAAGCACGCTTCAGCTTTTCTAGAGCAACGTAAATACTTTTCAGACATTGTCCATCTCCAAAGCTCACAAATCAGTAAAAACTCCAGAGTAAATAGGACCCAACACCACCTCTGAAAACACAACCAATGCCAGTACCTACATTCAATAATGGTACAGCTGTATGTTTTTTCTCCTATAGCAGCTGAAGTCCAGAAATATCCTCAAGTCACACCCACAATTCTTTCCAAAATCTGTTTTACCAGTTTCTCCTCCATTATTGTGAATGACGATCCCTTCCCTTTTTTGTGAAACGACTGCCTTGAATTGAAGATGTACATGTCTTTTTGCTTTACTACAAGAAAATACTTGGTATCACCTTAAAATATTTTGGGCAATATGATGCTGTTCAGAAACAACTGGTATCTCATTACTTCAGAAACCCCTCTTACAAAATTGTAGTTCTAAAGTGACAACTTGCATTTATAAACTGGCAAGCGTTGTCACTGATCTTTTCTGCAATAAAGGGAAAGGCATCACACCAGATGAGAATGAAAGAAGTCTATTCTGCAAAGAGACTCCACAGGAATCTTGTAGCTTACTAAATCTCTCGCCATTCTTCTACAAAATGCAGCTGAAAATGTATGGAAAACAAAAGTTCTATTAACACCTTCTTAGCAAGATATAACTTGACAATTAAAAATCACTTTGCATGAAAAAAGTTCATGTTTTAGTGAAGTGCTGCTGCAATACCATTTTATTTCTTAAGCAAGTCTTAGTGCTCTGTTACTACTATTGGAGATGATTTTTGAAAAACAGGTGCAACTACTAATAAGTTAAAACTTGCTGATCCAAAGTTTTCAGAAAACCTCTGAATCAAAACAGCTAGAATTATGATGCCAGCAGCATCCTAACAGTGGAGTAGAAGTGATTAAAACCAATCTTAATGCCCTCAGCTACTACTGCAAAGGTACACTCATTGGTCATTTGGTGGATCTGAAAATATCACCCTATTACTTTATGTTGAAGAATAAAAACATGCTATACAAAATACAAAGTTCTTTAATTGAGTCTGAGCACAGCTATAGAATTAGAATTGTTTATTTTCTGGTCATGTACTCTGTGGAGTAGCACAGATTACAAAAGATGAGTGATACTAATGTGGCCATCCAAGAAGCAAACATTCCATTATATTTTACAGTAATCGTATGTAGCAACACCGTTTCTTGCTCACATAAAGTAGGAGATATTACTAAACCTATGGAATATCAGCCAGTGCAGTGAGCACTGATGGTTTGTTCATAGCTCAAGAACAACTAACTTGTGCCGTAAGAGAGCTCTTAGGATGCTGTTCATCAATCAGAATCAGCATCAATGTTGATCAGACAATTCCAGAGAACTGCTGCTCCTTCGATGATGAAGCACATATGCTCCAGATTAGCTTTCCATGTAAGAAACTGCAATAGGTACCACACAGATTGTATGCAACCGCTGATATGATGGTCCACAAGACAAACATTTTATTAATACTTTTTTGGTCCAGATTACTTCATAATATATACTGGCTTAGACATCAGTGTAAGATTGCTCCTAATGCAAGCAGGGCAGATCCTAATATTTCACACCAGTAGCTAGCATAAGCCTGATTCCACTCTCCATCACTAGCATGTAAACCGGTCAAAGACTCACGATTTGGTAAGTTTTTACTAACTCTAGCTGTAGAGACACATAGAAAGGGTGGGACAATTAGGTACCGAATTCTACTCACAAAAGCTGTATTGCTCATATGTTGACAGCTTGTGCTCTACCTCAAGCTTGCATTCCCTGCACAGCCACTGTTGAAGGAAACCTCACTTCTGTGTACGCTCCATTATCAAACAGTAGACGTGCCAGAAACATGACAACATGAGTTTTACCACAGAAGTTTTGCAGAGTTTACATTATGCAGGGTATACCACAGATGGGAAAATGACAGGCAGACCACCAAGGGTCCTACTGTAAAATGGCCCATAAGTATCTTTTTCTTAACACCTTACTTCTTGAGTAGGACCTGTATTTAAAAATGTGGGTATTTTCTTTGCGAAGTTGTGTCTGTGAAGTTACACCCAAACACAACTATCAAGATACCTAGTGCTTACTAGAGAATTCCTTGTATCAGAGAATATCCAGTAGGTTTACCACCAGTCTTTTCCAACCCCTCTAAAATGAGGTGGTGGCTGCACATCTCCAGGCAGACAGGGAAGTCATGCAGCAAAGAACATGTCAGGATGAAATTGTTTACAGAGGACCTAGTAGAATACTTCAACTTCTCCAGAAAGGGGGAATAGGGGAGAAAACATTTTCACATATTCAACCAAAAATGTAAAATTGAAACTGGTATTATTAAACACATAAGCGTTACAGAGTAACCTAACATTTTAGCCTATCTACAGGCTGAGTTGCTGCCCTTGGGCTTGCCGCCTCATTCCCCACAGCCCTTCAGCTCCACTATGAAAGTGAAGCAGTGTCTGAAATAGTAAAATGCGAACATCCTCCCTCTCCCAGGCACGTTTCACAGCCCCACTTTGAAATCCGAGGTCCTGAGGGAAGAGGGGAAGCGTACTGCCCTGCACACGCAGCCTCCTCCCTCCCCCAGCAGAATTCCCTCCACTCATTACTGAACGTCAAATACGCAGAGGTCCATCCTCTGTGAAGGGTAACCCGTTCCTACATCACGCTCTATTGCCATCACCACAAGTTATGACGCTTCAGTATCAACTATGATTTCCACTTAACACCCTGTCCCTTACCCAGAAAAAGAAAACACAACAAAACAAGTCCTGACTGACTTCGTGTATTAAATGCTCACAGCCTGCCCATAGTAATTAAGGCAATAAATGTCCCCTAAAATTTTGTTTTTCTACAGAAGACTTAAAGTCACTGAGAGAACCATTTTGAGAGAGATGTTAATTAGCTCACATCTACTTTATCAATGTTTCTCTACCGCTATCAAATCTAAATCACAGTAACACAGAGCAAATGGCATCAGGTTTATGACTAAGGGGAAGATCAAAGACCACCATACCACGGTACAAACGCTGATTTTTCTGACTGCAGACAACAAAAAAAGTTCTGCCTGTGCTTTCACTGCAAACAGCAGTAACAGCAAAAGCATTACAGGTCACAACAGTAAAAGCGTTTCTATTCTGGTATTTTTTTCCCCCTACCCCCTCTAGCCCCCAAAACAATTACAGGAAAACTTACTTAACAGTCTATATATGTAAATGTATAAAGTGCAAGCTAATAAGACATACACATACCTTGTAAGTTTATGTAAGATATACACTATATACACTATTAAAAAAAACATTAAAGTTGTGTATGTAAATTCAGAAGGGATACCTCTTTTTTGATTTGCAAAATCTCTAATGAAGTATGCCTTATCTGAATTCAGATAAAGTACACTTTATCTTCTTGTACTTTGCATCGAGTAAAGTGCACTTTAATCTAAGGAAGGGAGAACAATAGAGAGAATAGCAGCATTTTTTTTTCTCCACTAGATGAAGCCGAAGACTAGCAGGCTACAAAATTTTTACTCCTTCTGCCTGCTCTGCAGTGCCTAAGGATCAAGTAAATACATGCTTCAGAAATACCACCTGCTTGACAGACATCCCGTGGGCCCTTGTTCGTTGCTTGTAAGGACAGTATGAGATGCTTTACAACTTCAACAATGAACCGAAAGGACTAAACTGCAATAAATACTGTAAGGAAGTACACTAGGAGCAGAGATGAGCACAGATGGAAGCAGCACAGATCTAAGCACATACTTCCCCCAGTCTATTTACTTAGCATCACTGCGTGCATACTTTTGGAGTTGGGTGTTTTGGGTTTTTTTTGCATCGTGCCCATGCCTGAAGTCCTCAAACTCAGCTTTACACACTTCATGTCCACAACTATGCACCATCATGTCCTTTCTTCTGGGCTTGGAGATCTTCCAGTCTCTCCATAGCAGCCTCAGGAAGTCTTAGAAAGATACCAGTGACAGCCAGTTCTTCTGGCCTTCTCATGGTAAGCCACGCTCTACTTTGCCATGCACACCTGCCCCACGGGAGCCTCTTGCCTTTCTTCTGAGCGCTCTCTAATGCAAGCGTCTTCAATGGGTCTAGCCCACCTCTGGGGAAAGCCGGCTCTGGGGAGACAGGCTGGGGACCCTGAGCTGCCCACCAAGCCCTCTCTTGTAGAAATGAATGAGGGCAGCAACTGAAAGGCTTTGCTTCATACACTCATAAAACGGTAAGATATAGTGAACACCAGCAAAATGCTTTCAAATGTATTTTTAGGCAATTACATTTTTTAGCATACAGTGTTTGTTCCAATAAATTAGGAAGAAATTAGGAAGACTTTAGGCAAGATATAACTTCTCTATCACTTTCCTAACCCCTTCCTTATATACCCAGGAAAACAAATGCCCAGCATTTCTGTTTTAGAAGTTCCCCTCCTATCAGATTCTAGATGTGCTAAACATGCATGTTTAAGAAGCCTGGATGTATCAAAAACGTGTGAATTGACAGTTTAATGACAAACGTGCATCACATTACAGGGCTGGTGGAAAGAGGATGCAATTCATAAAGAGCCTTTACTAAGAACTTTATCACTTCTCCTATCTGCAAGCCCTCATGAAAAAAGAGCAAGTTTTCCCCAAAGGTATAAATATGTTCTAATAGCTCAAGAAAAGGGCAATGGCCTTAGATGTTTAAGATTTCAACAGATGCAACAAAGGGCTTGAACCCCTGAGTTTTCACTCCTGTCCCTAGAAAGGAAGTGCCAATGAAGTCCCACGATACTTCCACAATGCCATCTATAACTATTTTTATTAAATAATAAAACATTTCTGAATTCTTCCACGTTTTGCAGAAAGATTTTTTCAATTTCACTACGATATCTTGCAGCTAGAGCATACCAGCTTAAGAAAAATTAGCTTAAAGCATTAGGATAAACACTAACAGCACAAATACCACCCTTTGGTTTCAGTCTGGAGCTGACAAACATAAAAAAAGTCATCAATGTTTTATTTGGATAACTTGCAACAGACCCCACTAGACAAATAATACAATACTCTTCTCTTAGCTTGCCATCTCCCCGCTCTGCAAGGTGAAGTTGCACTGTATCCACAATGAAAAGATGCAATTTGTTTGATTCATTACTTGAGCTACTACCTTTTTTTTTTTAGCTACAACTTGTACTCAGGATTTTTCTGATACAAGTTTTGTAAAACATACAGAATTCTCTAATCCCATAAATTTCTAACACTGTGAAACACATAAGGCACCACCAAGGCAATGAAAGTTAAACCTAACGCAAACACTTTTTTTTTTTTTTTTTGTGATTTTTAATCTTTAAGTTTGCTGACTTATTCTGATGAAAGGGGTCTCATTTCAGAACTTCCCCAATAAGGCCATATATGGTAAATGTTTTCTGATACGATAAGATGATAACCACATTAGCTCAGTCACCCTGTCTATATCTACTCCAAACTTCAAGGTGTTTTACTTGTTGCTGTTTCAATCTCACAGTCCAGGTGAGTATGCTTTAGTACTAGCAGATTCAAAATTTAAAATTATCTAAAAGTTAACATTTTGTTTTGGTGTTCTAAATGCCATTTCCTTAGTTACAACGAAGTTCCATATATAACAAAAAAACAAAACAAACAAAAAAACAAACAAACAAAAAAAAAGAAACTCCAAAACCCCACTACCACTTCTGCTTATATTAGTTGTCCCTAATAAACTGGAGTGACATTCCTAATCCATTTTTATCTAATGTTAAACTGTTCTTGTCCAGCAGAAATTCAAAAGCTTTCTCTCACACTGACCAGAGGAGTCACCCTGCAAGTGAAATAGTAAACATGCACTGTTGTCTTGGGAAAATAATAAAGTTCACTTAACCCTTAAAAAAAAAATTACAAACATTTTTCTTTTTTTAAATGGCAGTTAAGTTATTAACTATTTCAAATACTTGAAAACACAGAGTGATAGTTGTTAGTGTCACTGACGAAACAAATTCTACTTCCTAGGACATAACTTTTTACATTAGTGTCTCTCACATACAGGCTGCCTCCTCCCTAGTTACACCTCCAGAATTGCTGCCTCATTCAGCATGTATGAGAGTTCTAGATTAAATCAGGTCTGAATCACTAAGATTCAGTCTTTCCCTGAAGGTGGAAAAGGGAAAGACTGCAAGGAGATGGCCTGTGATGAAAGCAGTGAATGTCAAGCAAGACAATTTACTGTGCCTTTTTCCACCAGCCTCAACTCACTGTGGTACTGTTCTATTTTTTTCCAGAAGGGGCTTTGGAGTGGTTTTTTTTTTCCTCTTATAAGTTACATACTCATTTCTTTCTAACATGGATCTCCAGTAAAGGACTTGCCATGGACCCTCTTCTGGAGAAGTGCTCAACCATGACTGCAAGAGAGCACCTACTTGGATAACTACTGGCTTTAGCATTCGGGCAATACAGCCCAGCATAATGCACACTAAGAAGCCACAAATCCCATGTCTATCACTCTGTCCTCAGGCAACCTCCCTGTCCCTCTGTCCTGGTTTCCTCATATGTAAAATGGAGAAGACACATTGTTTAGAAGATGAATGAATTAGTGGTTATTGAGGTTTTTCTGTGTTATTATTAAAACTACCGTTAATTATTAAAATTACCATTAAAAAAAGCTCATTTAGCTATTAACTCTTTACCAAGATGTGAAGACAGACAGCGTTTGTAGGAAGAGTCTGTCTGTTTCATGAGATTCATTCAAGGTTGGGTTTACTGGATAATATAAATAAATTATCCAGCCATACCTCAAATAATAAAACCAAACAAATTAAACAGCTACTTATACCACCGATGATCTTCTGTGGGTAGAAAAAAAAGAGAACAGATAAAACATGGTTGCATACACAGATTACATCCTATTTCATAGGCACAAGGAACATGTAATGACAGTCCTATTTCATATCTTTCTTAACATGCAGTTTTGCAGCTTGCTATCATTCTGTAAACACAATCATTTAAAATGTGTATGAAATTACATCTTTTAACATATCCTATAAATTAATTTGTTTCTTAATACTTACTTTCAACAAAGTTATACAAACAAAACAACCAAAGACTTCTTGCCAACTGTACATACAAAGAAGGCAGACTCTGCAGATGGTAACAAACAATTACCGTTTTCTGGATGTTCTCATCACACTCTTCTTTCAGTGGCATTGCTGCTTACAGAAATAAAAATACTTAAAAGCTCTAAGGTGTCACACATTAAGTATGTGGGGAGACAACAAGAGAGTTACAAGTTACTTTTTTTTCTTACATACATATATATTTACAGATATATACATATGTATTCAAACATTTAACTTCCACAGTGCTCTTCTGCATTTCCTTTACTGATAATCTGACCCTCTTCCCAAACTACAGCTGTTTCCATGTTCACTTTCCAATATAACAAAAGAAACCCAAAACAATCAAAACCCAAAAAACCCTGCAACAGAAAAAAAATCAGTTACATCACATGGGTTCTTCCTTGGTTACATACTCAAGAATTAAAGTTTTCCATCCTGTCATGTAGAAGATACACAGTCCTCAGGTTAAATAAGTCCTATGGAGATAAAACAGAACATGAGGGAAACGCAGGCTTTTCTTTTCCCTTTCCTGTCTCTTAATAGAAAAGGAAAAGAACCTGAAAACATATCCATTTAAGATGGCTTTCTTACATTCTTTAGATACACTCCTAAATAGTTAAGGAAAAGCAGTAATTCCAGAAAAGTCTCTCCAATTAGACCAGCCTTTAAATGCCTATAGTTGATCAACTTATGGAAATCAGAGGGCAAAAGGTACAATATATTTTCAGCAGTGATGCATTTTACACCAACGATACCTATTTTATGAGAGAGAAGCTACTAAAGATTTAATGGTGCCAATTAAAGAAGCCAAGAGTTTGCATGGCTCAATGGCTGAGTCATAGACCTTTTGCCTATAATAGGTTCCATTATAGCCCCGAGTTCAAGCTGTGGGAAGAGGATTGCAGATGAGTAAGAGGAATTAGTATTTTTAAATGTTACTGCAAAGGAAGGTGTCCTTTAAGCATTACGCAGCTGCAACTCTAACAGCGGTAGAGCAGCTTGCGCTTACTCCGAATCCTAGTTTTAAATGAGATGCTCAGAAGTTTGTGGACACCTCATAACTTCAAAACGCAATCAAAAAAGTTAAGCCTATCAGTGTAAAGCCCTCACAAATTTAACTAGCATTTCATACGCATTCCCAACCTTGAAATACTTTAGTACTTGTAATTTGTGTGCTATGTTATGACCCCCAATTTTTGGTATTCATTTATGTTTACATAAAACAAGGTATGACTCCGTAGCTGAAGACTAAAGTAGCTTGAACTTAACCATAGGATGTTTATAAATAACTGGTGCAATGTACAATGAGGAAAAGAAAATTAAAATGTGCAAGTGCCTCTCAAGATGGCTCCCAGTAAACCCAGGGAAGCATTTGTGCCATAGTACAATACTGCACACATCAACAACAATTAGTCCTCAGACACAGGTACAGATTATCTTGAAGGAGAAGGCTAAAGGGAATTTTACTTTAGATAGACTGCTATTTATGAAAATATTGACAGATCCTAATACAGTAAATAAAAAAGAATTAAGATGGGTAAAATTGGCACAAGAGCAAATCATGTATAAAGCCAGAGACTAATAAATTTAGGACAGAAAGTCAGATACCTGTTCCAACATTTAGAGTAATCTGATTTGGGTCAGGATTTCAAAAAGGAGCACTGGAAGCAAAAGCCAAGAGCTCTTTAAACTGATGCTTGATAAGGTTACCAGAAGTAGTTCATAGGATGGTACATGTGACAGCTGGAGGCTCAACTCAATGGCCCAGGCAATCTTCACAAGTACTTTGCTCCTAATGACTGCTAACAGTAAAAATCAAAAGCAAAATCCTGTTTAGATTAGAAAATAAATACATTTTAAGAGATGTAATTTGGAATATGACAAACACTGAACATATTAGTTCAGAAATGAGTTAAATATGCTTAGAAAAACCATTTATGTTTAAATTTCTAGGGGAAGGAAATCTCTATTAAGCAGACTAATAGCGCTGGTAAGACAAGCGCCCAGTTGCAGAAGTTTAACCTTCAAACCTGAAAAAAGGGGTTGGTTACCTAAAAGGCTTTTATAATTAGACTGGCCAATATAGTGGAAAAAACCCAACCCTAGGTTGGGTACCAAAAAAGGTAAAAATTACCCCAAAAGAGGTAAAAGTATTACCTCTTTTATAAGCCTTACTTCACTCGCATCCTCAAATCATCACAGCTGTAAACACTGAGTACTCAGATACCCTAAGGAAAACCTCTGTGATTTCAAATGTGACTTTGACTAGAAATTGTCTTTGTTCATATCATGATTGTCATACAAAATGCAACAGTGCTGTTTAAAACAGAAAGGGTTACTTTTTAAATAAAGATGCCACAGTTCCAGTGTCCTTTTGCAATAGCTTTTTCTTCCCCTTCTTTGGACAACTTTCCCAAAATAATGCAGCAGTCATTTTTACTTTTAGGTATTTAAGAAAAGTAGATGTAAGCAATTTATGAAATGACTGGTCATCAGTTGTTCATTTACACAGTTACATTACTTAAAATATTAGTGATATACTTGTAAGGAGTGAGTTAGGGCAGGAGATGCTGGTACCCAATTGCTGCGCATGTGTCTTAACTCACAATAGGAATATTCCAACTAAAAAGGCTCCTAAGAATTTCACTTCTTTCTCATGTTGTGTTGGAAAACTTGTTCTTCCTCAAGAGCTTCCTACACACGATAACCCTAACACAAGAGATCTGAAACAATGAGGATAAATGAAGGTAGAACAAATTCTTTCTTCAAAAAAAAAAAAAAAAGAATTGTTTTCCATAGAAATTACCTCAGAGCTCCCAGACCAGGAGCCCCTGACCTGCTTTGACAGCTCTCCACTACAGTTAATTTATAATGTAAACCCCTTCTCCCATCCCCACCTACTGAGGCAATTAGGTGGTTTACAGGAGTGCTTTATTTTGGGGTAAGTTTGTACAAGTTGGTGTAGAGACACTTTGAAGAGATGGAGAGGAGTAGGAGTTATCTTTTACACCTACTAGTAAGTATATCAGACTTAAGCAGTTAGTCACTAAAGAGCAAGACAACCTAGAGAACATACTTGCAGCCCAGGTTTTCCTGTACAATATGTATTTCCCCACAATGTTTTCTTTGCTTTACTTATGAATGCAGGCGTCTACTTCTTCAGCATCTACAACTCAGAGAACACGTTCCTGAGTTAAAAGGAAAATACACTGATCAAGATTTCAATAATTCTACGTTTGTGCCTTCCAAAAAACACATTGCTGGTTTTCTATGATTGAGGTAAGGTAGGTATTTTCATGTGCACAGATAATACTCCTTTTACGTATTACTCCTCACAGTTCTGCGTAAGAATTTTTGATTAACAAATTAGATGCAGTTTGTAAAAGCCCTTTAAATGCAGAAAGTTACTTTCTGAAGCTGCAGTGGCTGTATTTTGGATATGCTAAAAGACAAAGCAGAACAGAAGACTATACCCAAAGGCTTTTTGCCTTTTTGAGGACGTACAAACGCACAGGAGAAATCAATCTGGCATCCACGAAAGCACGCAGGAGTTGAGGAACGAGCGGCGTTAACCCTTCTCCCGGGAAGGCTTGCGAGGCAGGTGCTCCCCAGAGCACCAGGCAGCCGAGCCGGAGCCCGCCCGGGGCAGCGGGGGCGGAAGAGGGAGGAGGTTTGTGGCTGCCTGGGTAACCCCAGGCGCGTTACTCGGTTGCGCGTTACCCGGCTGCACGTTTCCACCCTGTGAAACGGAAACAGTGATGGCGTTTGTCTGCCCCGGCAGCATATTCCCATTGACTCAAATTGCTCAAAGGTTCTCTGATGGAAGAAGTTAACAGCCGTGGAGGGTACGTATCACAGGCTAAAGCCATCTTTTTCTAGCTGGCTTACTAATAGTAACCTGTCAAAACTCAGGTAACTGTGGTTTCATGCTGTCATTTTCCACTACCAAATTTGCAGCTCCACAGAAAGGCTCAGTTATGCCTACCTCCCTTCAAATCCAAAGGCAAATATTACTTTTTTAGCATACGTTCTCTTCAGTCTTTCCATGTCCTTTCCAAAAAAGGTGGCACTGTACAATCCGTTACTTCTAGGTGAGGTGAGGATACACTGTCTTGATCAGCCAACACAGAACTCACTGTCAGGACTCCCTCCTGAAGAGATCACAGAACCATAGAATGATTATAGATTCATAAAATGGCTTGGGTCAGAAGGAACCTTTAAAGGTCACTTACTCTAAGCCCCCTGCAATGAGCAGGGATATCTTCAACTAGACCAGAATGCTCAGAGCCCCGTCCAACCTGACCTTGAATGTTGCCAGGGATGGGGCATCTACCACCTCTTCAGGCAACCTGTGCCAGTGTTTCAGCACCCTCATTGTCAAAGATTTCTCCCTTATTTCTAGTTGGAATCTGCCCTCTTCTAGTTTAAAACCATTACCCCTTGTCCTATCGCAACAGGCCCAGCTAAAAAGTCTGTCCCCATCTTTCATAGAAGCCCCCTTTAAGTACTGGAAGGATGCAAGAAGGCTCCCCAGAGCCTTCTCTTCTCTAGGCTGAACAACCCTAACTCTCCCAGCCTGTCCACCTCTCTGATCATTTTTGTGTCCCTCCTCTGGACCCGCTCCAACAGGTCCATGTCTTTCCTGTGCTGAGGGCTCCAGAGCTGGACACAGGACGCCACGTGGGGTCTCACCAGAGCAGAGTAGAGGGGCAGAATCACCTCCCTCAACCTGCTGGTCACGCTGCTTTGGAAGCAGCCGAGGATACGGTTGGCCTTCTGGGCTGTGAGCACACATTGCTGGCTCATGTCCAGCTTTTCACCCACCAGAAGCCCCAAGTCCTTCTTGGCAGGGCTGCTCTCAATTTGTTCATCCCTCAGTCTGTACTGATACTAGGGATTGCCCCAACCCAGATGCAAGACCCTGCACTTGGCCTTGTTGAACCTCATGAGGTTCACAAGGGCCTATTCCTCAAGCTTGTCCAGGTCGCTCTGGATGGGATACCGTCCCTCAGGCGTGTCAACCACACCACTCAGCTTGGGTTGTCTGCAAACTTGCTGAGGGTGCACTTGATCCCACTGTTTATGTCACTGATGAAGATACTAAATAATACTGGTCCCAATACACTTTGCTGGGACGGGGGCCCCTACACTTTGCTTTACACTGAAGTGTAACTGCTGTCATTTCAGACACCAGCCTGAGCAGAACATTAACTAAATCTCTGAAGCGAGATTTACGTTACAACACAGTTGTAACGTTCTCTCAAATTTTTTTCCCTTTTTTTATTTTTTAATCTGTAAGCCTCTAGCAGTAGAGACACAATTCTCTTTAAGAAGTTCCCATACAAATAGTTGCTTAGCATATAAACTGCTCTCCTTAATCGCCTTTCCCAGGCCACTTAAAAGCAGTCCGCAGGGGACTTCAGAGTTCTACAGACCACACGTTGAAACCACTGACTCAAAGAAATCTTAATGGACACACGTGAGATACAAACCCAAAAGAGATCGTCAGTAATCAACTATTTTTCTCCTGGGGTGGAAAGACAGCAGTTCTCCAAATGGCCTTTTCATTGCAGTGTTTTTTAAACTTCAGCATGACAAAGTGGGCTTGAAATCACAGAGTTGTTAAAAATCCTTTGATGTTATATATGCTGCCCAAGATCCATTTATGTCAAAGAGCCCAAGATACTTCTCAAGCTCTAGCTCTTTAGTCACAGCAACAAATGAAAAAAGCCTTTTGAATATGTTAGCTAGTATGTATTTATGACATGTCACAGGTAAGCATTTTCCCAGCTCCTCTTGTAATTGAACTAACAATTAAATCAGAAAGCGTCATCAGAACCGGAGTGGAGGGAAAAAAGAAAGAAAAACACCCAATCAAAACCTCCACACCTCCTTTTCTGTGGACAAACACCTCATTTACCAGTACCAATGGAGATAACTCTTAATTATAATGTCTATATCATACTTTAGTTCTCCAAACAGTTTGATTAACGTTGTTCTATGAAACAGTAAATACCGTATCTTTAGTGCAGTCATCTCTACTATCCTAGCGCCAGCTGTTCTCTACAGAGACGACAATAAAAATGTAAAAATCCCTATACACAGGCCTTAATTCAGACACCTCTACAGCAATTTCAGGTTTAAATTTTGCTTTCTATGGTAATATTATATTATAACCAGAGGGCTGTGTCTAAAGCGACCCTTTACAGCCAACTTACCCCTCACTGCCAGTAATGGTTTCTGAGCTACATTGCCAGGTGCTGCTGTACAGCCCAGCAGGGAGCTGCAGGAACGGCTCTGCCTCCCCTGCCCACCACCGCTGCAGGACACCTCCCAAGCACACCCGACAGCGATACAGACACGAAACAAACGGTTAACAAGCAACCTGTGTCAGAACAAGAAGCCTCTGAACCCGTCTAATGCCTTAGGTACAGAATCGTCTGGTTTTCAACAAGTTTTCCCGAAATATTTCAAAGGAGGCTAGCGGAGAGAAAGACTCAAGAACTAAGTCGTCTTCCAATACTGTAGGCATTTATCCCTGTTTCCACAACTGACGATGGTTGCCCCAGTAAACATTTGCAATATCCCATTAACAAACTGAGTGAGATACGAAAAACAACTACAAAGCCTGAATTTTTAGACTAGTTTTAATGACTATGTATTTCATCGACAGTTGTGCAAGTAAACCGTGAGGTCAATTTTTTATGGTAAGGTGCCACTTTAAATTTAAACATGCACTGTATAAGCCTCCCGCTATATTTAGCGACAATTGGCTGGTACAGAAAGATTTCTTCCAAAAATAAAATACAGCACTTCATATCATTCAGCACTCACATGTAAGGAAAATTACAGTATTATCACAGTTATCAGAGTCTTGCAGGGCCAAAAAAGATAGGAAGTACCAGAATGTGAGTGGATGGAGGGCCATCTGGAGAGAAAGGAGAGTGGAAAAAACAGAGATCATATTGAATACTAGATATTAGGAAGTTTGTTATGAACCTTGTTATAAGCCCTCTCTCTTTTCTTAAAGGAACACTAAATCCAGAAATCTATATAAGTATTAACTTCTCAGTTACTCTGCTGATTATGTCCTTAGGTTGCAGGAGTTACAGAGACATAAAAAGGCCACAATTTAATTAGCACAATTAGAATTGATTACCTTTTTTTTTAGTTCAAATGATTAAATTATTCATTCTGTTTTAAGAAAGAAGTCTACTGTAGGTGGGTATACGTTCCTTTCAGAAACTCTTGTATTACATATGAAAATTTCCTCTCTAATCAAAATAGCAGGCATTTATATTTAATAAAATATTAAAAAATGCAAGATGAAAGTTAAGTGAGTGTTTGGCACTCCTCTACAACATGTTGTATCAATATAGCAAAGATACTCTTCAGTAGCTGGCACTAAATGTAAGTACTGCACTCTTAAAGACAAATACTTGCAATTTTCCAAAATTTAAAGCTTAATAATATCTCCAGAAGTTAAGATTTCTTGACCTTTAATTTCTACAGCAGCAACCCATGCAATATGAACCCACTCCCAGAAGTTCTTCATTTTTGTGCTTGTTCAGTTTAATACATGAGCTGCTGTCTCCTAGGCTTGCCTAACACAATGAAACCGCTGAGGAAGAGTACAGGAAAGAACCATATGCAGGCACTCAGTACCGATTCAGGGATGAACAGGTGATGGAACAACAGGAGCAAAGGAACAAAGATTCCTCCCAACCCAACAGTGGAAGATCAGAGAGACATTCCACTTGTTTTCTTCCACAACTTGTATAACTCCACTACTCTCAGTTAACCTCTACAATTCCAAATTCCTACACAAGAAGTGGGATTTCCTGCTTTGAACTGTTAGACTGGTCGTCTCAAGTCTTCTTAAGCTGCACTCTTACGCAAAAGCAATACTGGAAGGAGTGACAAAAAGAGCAGGGAAATGGTATGTGTTAGAGTAACAGATACCTGAGTAACAATTGGAATTGGGAGTTTCATGAATCTGGGTTTTGAATAAGTGACAATCTTTATGCCCATAATCTGTATGTTCCTCTTCATAAAGAGGGGCAACACTATTACCAAACTTACCCAGTAATAGAAAATTCTAACTAAATAGGTGATATATTGAACTCAGTAAAATCAGAAAGCAAGCTGATTCCAGAGTTTATAAGTCAAACCCACACTCCAATTACTAAGCCATCCTATCTCTCACTTGTTTCCTCATAAACAAGACTAAGAAATTAATCTGAGTTTTATTTCTAACTTTTTATGCTTTTAAACAATTCTCTATGTTGAAGAAAAAAAATCGCATTCAGTGCTCAAGGAAACCAGTTCATTGACAGACATTGGAGGCATCTTCCCTCACTTCAGTGCACATGAAATTGTGCCAAGCTCTCTTTGATAGAAAGGGGATGTTCTTTCATCTCTTCAATACAAAATAGCTGCAAATACTTCAGTTGCAAGAGGGACAAAAGTCCTTTTCTACAAAAGAAAACACACCTCTGAAATCTAATCAGTCATTTATATTTGTGTGAAAAAAGGGACAAAAGGTGAGAGTTAAGAAAAAATCTGGAGAAGTTGGAATGTGACCTGTTTGCCAGTAATTCAATAAAACAAGACAAAGCTTTGACTTCTAACAGAAGTTTTAATTTATCAAAATTTGAGGGAGGACTCAAGGGCTGGTAACTGAGGGCAAGTGCTACAGAAACTCGAGCTATGTTAGGGGAAGAAGCAGTCCCCATCTTCTCCCATCAAGCATTCCCACTTCCACACCACCAGCCTGGGGAGATCCTATGGTCACACAGTGAAGGCATGCTGGGAACATGATCTGACAAGAAGTGAGCTGGCCAGATAAGCCAGTTCACCAAATGACCAGGCATGCTGATGCAAGGAAGGAGCTGAGGTTCTGTATCCCAGACCTCAGCCAACTTTATTTCCATGGATTATTCTTTCAAAGTAGATTAGATATTGAGAGTTACTGAGTTCACACAAGTACGCTGGGAAGTTGAAGTTGTCAGTGGACTGCCTGCCCAGAGAGGCAAGAGGCAGCACGGTGACACGAAGGTGCACCCTGAAGCAGCGTACAGAGCAGTAATGGGCACCACAGTGACAAACGGCTACCTTCGGCAAGGGTTCAACAGGCAGGCGACTCAAGCACTGGCGCAGGGGAGGTGGGGTGACTCCCTGAACCTCTCTGTCCCCTTTTTAACACAGACCTTGGCCATTTCTTCTCTGTTCCTCCTGCTCAGCACTGCTCCACCAGCTCAGCCCAGCCTTTCACTGCCCTCTCCCAGATCATCGCTTCCTGCCCACGCTTCCTACTGCTCCTACCAGCTCCTGAGAAACTGCTTCACCGTCTTTAAGCCACACCTGCAAACTGGGGAATTTTTCAAAAGAAAGATCTGTACAAACAGATGCTTTAATCACCGTGAAAAATTCAAGGGTGTTAATCTCGCTCCTTAGCTACAGAACTTTACAACTCTGTTGACAAAAGAAGGTACCAAATATTTATAGATGACATCTCTAAAGAAAAAAAACAAGTGATTTGTTCCCAAAATCCAGACCACATTACCAGCTGTATAATACATATCCACACAATTAAAAGAACACTGATACCTGGAAAGGAAAGCTCTCAAAGAGAATAAAGAAAGGAATGGGAGGTGTACATACATCTTTTCCGCTATGTTGTTCGGGGGAGCTGGCCCCTTTTTAAAATACCATTCCAGTATTTTAGCTTCATAATTGTTTGGTCATCAGTTCTTTCATTATAACTCAAATCTGAAAATTCACAAGTGAAAAGCACTGGCTTCCTGAATTGAGAGAAAAAACAAACTCTACAGACAAAGTTTAAAAATCCAACTTCAAAATGATGGTGTCCCATCATAGTGGGAATGGAGACATTTACTCTCCCCAGAGGAAAAAAAGAGAGGACATTTATGCAAGTTTGTGACACCTGCATTCAAGATACAAGCAACGCCAGATTAGTTTAAAACAAATGGATGCCTCAAATTCCACATGAAAGAGCAGGACAGAAGACCAGGAGGAGGATCCATAATAAAAAGGCAGGAAATTATTAGTTCACCTGCAACCTGTTCCTTATTAAGATTGCCACTGTATTTAAAGAAGTAAAAAAAAAAAAAAAAAGTAAAAAAAAGTATCAAGCCTTTCTCCTTTCAGTTGCCCCAATTTTTCATCCTTTTAAGTTACGCAGGCTGATGATACAGACATGAGGGTCTGTATTAGACTATCAGCTTTCAGTCATGAAAAAAATCTTCTCTGAAACAACAGATTTAAATTTGTTCAAATAAATATAAAATAGGAGAATGTGTTCAGCCACGGAAAAATAAGATGATTGCCAAATCCCACTGGAAGTGACCATCAGCAGATAAGAATACTGTACAGCAGCATAAATTTAAAAATATTTCTCGTTAGACGATTCCTCAGACCACGCTAATGATTTCAAGAAAAAGCACATTCAAGTCAACAACATATCGTAGAAACTTTCAACATATTCACAGCAAGGAATACATCTGGTAACTCTTAAGCGTACAAAATCAGTATGCTGATGCAGACTTGCGTTTTTATGCTAATGCTGCAAACTGGCTTTACCCAAACTCTAGAGCAGATAATTTGATGGCACAAATTATTTTCAACACAGTCAAATCATGGCACCTGAGGGAAGAAGTATTCTTAAGTATTTTGTACCTCCTCAACAGTAAAAAGAACCAAAAAATCCATAGCAATACCACCTTGAAACTACAAGTCTTTGGCCCAACGGCCCATTCACTGCAGAATCGCTGCAACCCCTCACTTACAAAAGTACATATAGTCTTCTCAAGGGCGAGGAGGAAATAAGCCTTTGGATACGTTAATATTAACTGTTAGACTGGAATATATCTGAGGAGTTTTAGAACATGAACTTTTGTTGGACAAAGTATTTCGTATTAATTATTATAACCTTTGAGAGGCCTGCATGCAAACTAGCTCACGGATGGATCGGGTTGTCAGTGTAACAGACTATTCTACTCCACAGAAGTGAGATAACTTCAATATTTTTAACCAAAGGCTGCTTTAATGGTCTATTACTCTTTTATTTGGAAAATTATAGTTAATTACATTGCGTAAATTACTCAAATATAGAAGTTCGTCAGAGCTTCAATAAAATACAGCAGAAGCCTATAAACTTTTAAGAAAAATTTACTATTCTCTGCCTTTACTTTTAGATTAATATTATGGATCTTCTTCTCAGCTTTTCTTTCATAATTCTCCACCACCTCTGATTTGGCCTAGGCTTTTTACATATATTTTACATAAATACACACACGCACACATATGCATGTTTATCTATAGATATCTACAGATAAAAATAATATACAATTGTAATCAATCATGGTTCGGTATTAGTGTTTTTTAAATTCCATTTAGTCTAGCACCTTCAACAGTCTTGCCAACATAGACTAGTTTGCTGGTCTATGAACACTTGAAAAGGGAAACTAGAATTTCCACAGGCAGCCATGAGATTTTGCTGAATGTGCGGCACATACAGCACCCCAAAAGACCAACTAGCGATCACGTGAAATAACCTCTGTATCAAAACAAGAAGCACCCAATAGTGTTTATAAGTTTAAAAAAAAAATTTGAGTTGTTCTACTTATTAACGGGAAAATAATCAAAAAGCGAAACACTCAAGGGATGAAAAAGCTAACAGTTCTCTCCAGAGCTGTGGGACACTGCTTATGAATATTAATTTATGGGGAAAATCCTAACCATCTGAAGTTATACCATTTCTTACTAAATAAAATTATAGGACACACATTGCAAGATAATTGGTTACGCGAAAACAGTAAGGAGATTAAAAAAATAAGTCAGTCTACTACTCTCAGGCATTGAAACAATTAAATACTCAGGAGAAAGTCAACTTTATTTTAGTGTGCCAGCAGTAACTGACTTAACATGCACTCTCTGCTGGGTTAGAATATTGTGTCAAAACACTCCAGCTGATAGTAGTTTTCATTAATATCCCTCTCCATTCAGGTATATCCAAGTATAAATTAAACTGAGGCAGCAACAGGGGGTTTGAAAATGCAGGAAGGGCCTATGACAGGGGTGACCCAGCTGGTGACTCAGCAGGACTTTCCCTGCAAGGGAGGGCAGGAAACTTCAAAAGAATGTGTTCATACCAGACACAGCTATGAGTTATGATTTAAAGCAAAGTCACATGCCCACAAATAGTAAGGCCAGCAGAGTAAACCTGGCAGTGAACCGGTAATACACACAAAATGAATTCCTTCTCCACAAGAAGCTGGAGACCGCAACCCAGCATCCTTCACCACTGTCAGTGCCCACTATTGAACTCTACCATTTAGTCAACCGCGGAGGCTACACCATAACTGTTTGTCATTTAAATATTCCTATGTTTAACTATAAATAATGTAGAACACATTTGTGGAACATGATTAATGAACAGGACTCGAAACTTCAGCCCACACAGTAGCTGTGGTAAATAAGAAGTTCTGTATCACAACACACCCAGGACAGCCTATTCTTGGCAGAGAAAACTCCTACACTCGCTCTATCACTAATAAAGCTATCTGAAACTAATGATATATTATATGCAACTGCATAGCATCAGACCCCCAGAGGCCTGCCTAACCTCACATCTCATCTCTGATAAAGTCTGTGGAAGAGTAAAAGAACTGGACACACACAGTAGATGCACCCCAGTAACAAAATCTCCGTCACTCCTTATGGCACAGATCTGCAGAGCCAAATGTGGTGTCTTCATGTTTATCAAACCATGATGCATTTTTCTGCACAGCATCTCAGAGATCAGCATCTTAATGTGCGGTTCTGAGCTCACCACTTAACAATATTCTTAAGACCCTAGAAGAATTCAAGGAGACAAAAACAGGTGACAGCAAACCCTTGTTTCACATTCACCTTCTTCATGCACCCATATCACTGACAATTTTAAAGGCTTTCACCATCTCTCTCCTTCCTTGTCCCCCCTGAATCAACCCCCTTTGTGCTTTTTCAAGTGCTACTGTACTTTCTGAGGCCTGAGGAAGGGACCCACAGCTGCACAGCACTTGCTGCATCAGCATACCATGCATAAATGTAGCAACATCACAATCTTTGTTTTGCTCTCTACTACTTCCATAACAATTCCTACAGTTTTATTTCTTTGACTGTCATAGCATGTTTTCAGATAGCCGTTTAACACAGAGACCCTGTTCGTAAGAGGTTTTTGCCTGCCGTTTCACTACCCAGGCACCATGGAATCATAAAACCATCTAGGTTGGAAAAGACCTTTTGGATCAAGTCAGATCATAAACCTAACACTGCCAAGTCCACCACTAAACAATGTCCTTAAGTGCCACATCTACACATCTTTTAAATACCTCCAGGGATGGTGACTCCACCACTTCCCTGGGCAGCCTGTTCCAATGCTTGACAACCCTGTCAGTGAAAAAATTTTTCCTAATATCCAATCTAACCCTCCCCTGGCCATGCCTTGACTCACACAGCTTACAGCCAAGCGACTGACATTCCTGTTGTATTTTTAATTATTTAGTTTCATTATTGTTAGGCTCTTCACCACATCTGCACCTGGCACTCAGCTTTGAGTACGTTAACAGCAGCAGCAAACTTTGCCATCTGACTTTTCACTCTTTTTCAGATAATTTATGAGTATTTTGAAGAGCACAAGCTCCTAAGTCCAACACAGATGCCTCCACCATGAAAACAAGCAAGCTGCTCGTACCCTCTGCTTTCCCCCTTGTCCAATTACCCAGCCACAGCAGAACCCACCTCCCCAGCCCACAGCCACCGAGCTCTTCCAAAAGCCTTTGGTGAAGAACATTTCAAAAGAGGGCTTGAAAAACCAAGCACACTGAACAGCCCAGTGCCACTGTGGTTCTTACGATTCTATCAAACTCCTGCTAACAAGGTCCTAATAACCATGTCTAGTATTCAGCTATTAATCTAAACCAGCTGAACTGTCAATCACCAGCTCTATCACCCAGCCAAAACAATTTGCAGTTTTGCACACAAAAAAGAAATAACAAGCCCCAGAATCAACACGGCAATTTTTTCCAAGTTAAAAGCAAAAGAACTTCACTTTCCTTCCAACATATCTAAAAACAAAACAGTAATTTGGTTAACCACAAGTATTACAGCCTTCCCATGATAAGGCTAGCTTCAAATCACTGAAAAACAATTAGTAACATGGCTTCTGTTGATTTAAAAGTACATAGCGATTTCCATTTCACTGACTATATTCATTTTGTTGATTCATTTTATACAAATAAAAACAAACCAGCATTTAAATAACTGTTCTTCAGTGAGGAGTTTTCTGCCAACTCACGGGAAGGGAAAACCGCGACACAGACAGGAGAGCTACAAATTCTGTATTCAGTCTTAGGAGTAGGGGTTTCTCACATCTGCATTTTTCCCCAGGGGTTGGGGAGGAGCTGAGTTTTCGTTGACTTGAGCAATATTTATTTCAATCCAAACAGTGTTCAAGGGGGAAATGCCTGCCTGTCAAGAGTTTCACTACTACAGTCAGCTCTCAATTATTAAATGGAAGAGTATGTTAACAATAACTTTTACCATATAAAAACTTAACAGAAGTAGGCTAACAGAGAAGCTACTTGGCTAGCTACAACTGCTTAAATTACTGATTTTAATCAAATAAAACTCGAGTTACCATGTGGTTTTCTTTTAATTATTTTGTTTCAGCACTTACCTTTGTTCAAGCTTTTCATCTGCAGTTCAGAACTTTGTAATACGTTGCATAGCTCATTTAAGGGTTGAGCTGCCTGCATTTTATCTCTTCACTGATTAAAGGGAAATGAATATCTCAAGAACATTTAACAAGCCTGTCCATTCTACAAGTAAACTTTCTCCTCCCAAACCACTTCTTGCTGCCAAAAAAAAGTTTACTGGATGAAAACAAGGAATTAATGCCAGTGAAGAACATCACAGCTTCAGGGCACAGTCGATGTCAAGTCCCAGACCCCCACCACCATTAGTTCTGAAAGACCCCAGTGATGCTGGTTTTTCTTCCCTTAATATCTTAGAGTCTTATGTTACCATTTCTACAATTTTCTTTCAAATTTTTTCTTCTAGATGTGTCAGCCCTCACCTTTAGGGTAAAAACCACATCGTCTACTTCTTTTTCTGATCCCCAGTCTTCCTGCACGGATTTCTCCATGCTGTCATTACCCCCTTTCCAAGTATCTGCTCATTCTCTTGGGTTTTTTCATGTAGTCTTGAGTTCTCTCCTTTTTCATCCTGCTTACCCACACAGTCGGTAACACAAAGACGGACTGTCAAGAGCTCAGGAAGGAACACACAACTCCATGTGCATGCGGTAACTGTAATCTAGGTTCTCCAAACACAGTCTGTGTGGGGAGGTGGAGGGAGAAGTAAAGCCAACTCATATATAACATTTCACACCAATTTTGAGAGGGGCAGGGGAGAGGAAGATATTTTTTTGCTCCTTCAAGAGGAGAGCTTCCTCCTCTTTCCCAGAAAGACAGTATCCTTCCCCTTGCCCTGCCTAGTCCCCGACCTCCCTCCCAGGGCTTCCCCACCCTTCGGCACCTCCAGCACTCCCCCCCCGCCCCACTTCCATGGGGAATGTGGAAGCCTCTCCCAGCTGCTGAGCTGCTCCATCTACCACTCCTTGTCAGCTGCCTCTCTGCAGCACATACATCTGATTCCCAGACCCACCTCACGCTGTGCGGGGCGGCTAACAGAAGCAGCCGGCAGGCAGCAGTGGAGGGGACTGCTGAGCAGCTGCTTTCCGCACAGGCCTGGGACACTGGCTGGGACAGCTGTTTTTATGATTTATTATTGTAGCATCGTATCATTATGACTGCATTCCAACAATTGTCTCCAAATATTTATGTGCAGAGCTGCTTGGCATTAATTACTGGCTGGTTTTTTTTTTGTTTGTTTGGTTTTTTTTTAATAAATAAAAAATTAAACCTCCAATATCTTGACCACCTATTCATTCAGTACCAAAACCTCTTGAATGATGACTGATAGTGCCAGAGGCAAACAATGGTAAATGTGAAGATCCCAAAAGGCACTTTTTCAGCTGAAGCTTAACATAGCATGTAGTCAAACCTGCTAAGCTACAGAGGATCAAGATGTTTCACCGTTTTGAGCTTTTAATTGAAAAATGACATGGAGGTAATACATTTTCATTGAAACCCAGCAGATCAGAGCCTCAGTAAAATAAAACTTCTATCCTATTCAAGATTTCATTTAAGCCTCAGAAGATTTTATTTCAGACTATAATTCACATCTGCTGTCTTCTCCTTGCATAAACTGTTGCCCCATCACTTCTCAGTTGCATTACTTAATGCTGAAGAAGTTCATCCTGGAAATTTTTTCACATATAAAAATTTCAGTTTTAACTTAAAACCACAACACATTCCCTTAGGATTTGAAGAAAACCGTTGGTTTGACCAAAACAAACCCATCAGAAGACACACTTCTTTCTCCAAGTTGCAAATACAAAAATTAATAGTTTAACATGACAATTCTCACGCATGCTTTCCATTTCCCCCTCAAAGGAGCCACCATGAAGAAAACAGTAGTTATTCAGCTTGTCCTGTTGCTGTATTGTATTTTGGTCTATCCATAATGTTATCCTGTAAAAATTACTGTAAGGACATTAATGAGCTACCTGAGCCTCATTTTACCTTCAGCTTCTGTGCACCAAGAAAGCCACATAACCAGCAACAAACAGGGGAATCAGAGGCAACTATTTTAAAACCACAGATCTTGTGTATCCTGAAATGCATTTACAGTTAATTTAAAACATTTTCTACTCATTGGAAGTAGCTTACCTGAAGGACAGGCACTTTTTGTGGTGTGTTTTGTGGTGACTGGTGAAGCTGTGCCCAAGGCTGATGATGAGGATGTGGGGGTGGTGAAGACTGATGATGTATCCCTGGATGAGGCTGCATGGGAGGACAGGTTGGCATTTGCTGTTGAAAAGACTGCTGTTGACTAGGAAGCTGCTGGCCAGATATTAGTCGCTCTTGTATTGCTTGTGGATCTGCAAGGCCAACACCTGGACAACCATTTGGTCTCATGTGCCCACCCATCTCCCGTGGTGTTGAAGACATACCCATAAATGGACGATTCTGCTGCATGTTTCGGGGGCCCATATTCCTTTGTCCAATTCCCATGGCACCAGGGGGCTGGTGTGACGGCTGAGGATGGGGTATATTTGGATAACTGCCAACTTCCATTGGTATTCCAGCACTACCAGGTCTAACCTGTGGAGGAGGTGTACCTGCTGGATTACTCATTGCTTTCATAGGTGACATGGGAGGTGGAGAGGCATAAGTTCCCTGAGGCTGTGAAGGGTGCATAGTTTGTGTGTTCATTTGGTTAAGTGAGCCACTAGGGTGGATGGGCTGCTGGTGCATTAGTCCTTGACCACTGTTTGATGGAAATCCGACCGCATTTGGGTATCTTGGTACAGACTGATTCATTGGAGTGTTATTTGTAAGGCCTAAATTCTGATTCATCCCTGTATTATTAACTAATCCCTGATTAAGGTTACTGTAAGGATATCGAGAATACTGCCCTGAGTTGTTTATAGTAGGTGAGGGTACCGTCTGGCTCCGAGAACTAAAATTAAGTGTTTGCGGCCTAACAGCACCCTGCTGGGGAGGATTAGGGGAGAATCTGGGACTGTGGGCTACTGATTCTCCATGGAGAGCAGTGGGGGGATGGTGGTGAAATTGCTGGACTGAGTGTCGCAATGAAGGTGCCATACTGGGATTCTGCTGGGGCACATGAGACAAGTGGCCAGGTCCTGAGGTGGCAATGAAAGGGTTTCCCTGATTGAGGCCTTCTTGGCCTTGAGAAAACTGGTTCATCCTCTGCTGTTGCGGCTGACCGTGCTGCTGCATTGAAAAATCACCACGAGCCATGTAGTTTCCCATCTGCTGCATGTGCTGAGGATGGCCCTGCCCAGGGGGTCCGGAGGGTGCCTGTGGCGGCTGTGGCGGCTGCGGTTGCTGCTGCTGTTGCTGCTGATATGGTGCTCTTATCTGGTCTGGCACTTGAACTGCCCGTGGTCCCCACATGGAGCCACTGTCTACGAAGGGTTGCCCATGTCTTTCGTTCTGCATGCTGGGATAGACTCCCATCTGACCACCAGCACCACTGCCATGAGGAACCTGAGGAACCGGAGGGTTGTGATACTGTGAATGAGGAGACGCTATACCATTCCCAGGGGCATTGCTTATCATCCTGTTCGGCTGATCCATCAGGTGCATTTTCTGCTGTTCATATTGATTATAGTGATCAAAATGGGTCAACTTGGCTTGATTTTGATTTGCAGGGGGATGATGAAGAGATGACTGTAAAGAGGGAAATCCTTGATCCATGGGCATTTGCTGCCCCATAGGATTTACTGTATTTTCAGGATATCCACATTCTCCAAGACCTTCCAACCCTTCACTGAAAATATTCCCATCTTCTCCAAACAGACTCATCATTCCTGGATCTGCCATCTTTTTTCAGCACACAGCTCCTCGGAGCTACAACTAGAATGCTAGTCTGTGCTTCACCTCGGCGAGGTGTTTTGTCCTCAAAGCCTTTAATCCTCAACTAATCTCCTTCATGTCATTCCGTATTTCCTTAATTCTTTTGGACCACGCAGTGTCAGGCAAAGTCTGGTTACTGCTCCTAGAAAAAGTGGGGGAAGGGGGAGAAAGAGAGGAAGATATTGAAACAAATAATGTCAGGTGATATAAAGAAAACACATTTGACTGTTTTTTAGACAATGCTAGCTAGTTTCAGCCCCTGAAATACATCTTAAAAAAAAATCTACTTCACTTTACGAAGGATTCATTAGCTTTATCAGAAGCTTTATTATCACAGAGAGTTAGGAAGCAAGCAAAACACTAATCTTAACCTTAAATTAATCCATTCACTACACTTCCTAGTGCTCCTTTCTTGGATGGAACAGAACAAAAGAACACAACATGCAGCAGCAGCAGCTGCCACAGCAGGTAGGCAGATGTATGAATATAGCCAAGCAGCCCATCTGCCGAACTAAAGCCCTGAAAACGCTCTAGTTACCAACAGCATGTCCTTAACCTTATTCCCTTGAGCTGTGCAATCAGATGAGCAAGCAGAAGCACCAAGTCCTACGACACACTAAAGTTATATGGACAACAGATTTTTCAAACACACACAGAGGTGACCCTCTGAAACATGTCAAACACCAAGTTTTAACATTTAGGAAGTAAAAATAAATAAATAAATAAATAAAAATTAAACACACTATTTATCTTCATTTAATGAAGTTGTAAACTGAAAGACACGTCGCTTCCTCCCATTTAAGCAAAACTGTATGTTCAATTTATGGAAGAATATTAAATTCAAAAGCTCCATTCTATGATAGGGTAGATTTCTCAATCCATATCCTAATTTCTCTCATGATGATAACAGGGAACACTATCATTGGAGTTCATTATTCATCTTCAGGCAATCATGCTACTAATTGCAACTACGGCGCGTCAGAAGACCACGCTGAAGTTTTGTTCTCTCCAGAATTACGATCTTGAAAACTCATTCAGGACAACTAGTAATGGAAAAAGAATTGAAATAATAAAGTGCTAACCTAACAAGGTACACACAAAAAGAAACACAGAGTAACAGAGTAGTTCAGAAAAGTGCCTGCTTAGGTTTTTCACATCAAGACTGGCATGTCCTGAAATGTGTCCCCCATCCTCTCCCTGCAACAGCTCGAAAGATTTTGTTTGCATCTGTTTATTATGAATGAAACTAGTCTAATGCTATCATTCCTTCTTAAGATCAGGATTTTAAATGCCATGCCTTGTATCTCAAAATAAACTTCACGGCGATAGTCAGACCATCCACGTAGCAAATAAAAACAACTATTTTTCCATCTTTGTTGTAATTCAGTAGCAACTGTCCTTGCAGATACCAACTTGTTCTTAGTGATCAAAGAAAATAAGATTTACAAGTTTGTACTTCTGCATCTCACATTTTGTTGCGGAGGAGGGATGCTTTCAGTCACTTTGGATGCAAAATGCCAGGCCAGACTATTTTAACTGAAGGCAATTTGTCCCAGACAAGTTTTAGGGAGAAAATATCAGCACATTTATTAGACTTCTTGTAGCCATTGTCAGTCAGCAGGACCTTCTACAGCATGAAACAGAGGGCAAGAGGAAAAGCACAAGCATTTATCACTCCTCTTAAAATAGCATTTGAATGTCACCTTTAAAACCACACTCTTAAATCTCTTCCGTGCTTGGATGGGATATTAACACTTACATTTCTAAATTACTTGGGGATTAAATATGAATATTAAACAGAAATTCCTATGAGCTATCTTCATATTGCTAGTATCTATTTCTTTTGATTTCATTTTCTTTATTAAGTAGAAGCCATCTGTAAGATTTACCACCTCAATCAGTTTATTAAAGCACAGTATAAGGAAGTCACAACAACAAGGTGAGAAGGAGCCTCCTTCACCAAAACAAGCTTTCTGCATTAGACGGCTCCAGAGCAGACCACTCTGCCGTGGTGAAGATCCCTTCAGTCATTTCAGATTGCTCAAGGACTTCTGACACTGCTACCTTTGACACACGCTGCCATCAGGAGCTGGCAAAGCTGGACATCAGTGTGTACCAAGAGTATCTATCTAACAGAACAGTCTCTTGGCTTGGAAGTGCTAAAAAGCATAGTGCACAGACACTGTCACCTCCCAACCACTGACATAATCTGGGCAGTATCAAACCTGAGTCAAGTAGAGGAGCTCACCCATCAGCTAACCTATTTACAGACACAGAATTAAGAACAGGTAAGATTTTTCACTCATTTTATTATATAGATCATGCCTACTAAAAGAAACATTTTTGAAGACAAGCACACTCTACTCTCCTGAAACACTAATGAAAGAAATTTTGCAACAAAAAATAACTGAAAACTTCACTATCTGTTATAGCCAAGCTAACAGAGCATCTCCAGAAACATGGTTACAAGCATCAAGCACACATTGGAGTCGCACTGCTTCCCTTACTGTTCATCAGCTGACAGGCTTCCCGTAAAATTCAAGTGAGTCAGCCACCGGTAACAGTCAACATTGGCTAACAGTAGTTAGGACCTACCACCATACCCAGAAAAGCAAGTTAGGAAAGGGTAAGGTTTAATTAAACACACTTTAATTCTGCCCAGCTGACTCCACCCCAGTTTGCAGGTTTGGGATAGGGACGGTCCCTTAAAATGAAGGAGACATGCTATGGAACCTAGACCTCGCCTGGCTTCCGGAGCATACACACTCTTTACAAAGAAAAGTAATAACCTCTAAGTTTATGATGTAGTTTGTATGCAAACAAATCCATCATCTAAATTAAAAACAAAAACACTGTTTGCTACTATTTATGATTTTAGTTCTGCATTTTTATCTGAAGTGTGAATTGACTTCATGCTTGAGCTGTCGGTGCTAAAGCTATTAGGCTTGAAAAGCACAGCATGACAATATGTTTGAGAAGATATCTCAAAACTGTAGTTTTTTAGCCTTAAATGTAATGACTGCAGCCCTTTACAGTCAGGAGTTGTGCTGTCACAAACTTTATTCTACTTATCCAAATATAAGTCAAACCTCTGATGTGATATATGACTAACAGAACATGTTGAAGAATGAAAGACAGTAGCAGATAAAGCCCTATCAAAATGAATTAACTGACTTTTTGATAGGAAAACAGTCAATACTGGAATTACCTAGTAAGCTCTCAACCCCCTCCACTAACAGGATAGATGTCTTCTAGATAGTTAAGCAAGTCATGAGAGTCACAGCCTTATTATAAATTGCAAGCTTGTCTTTGCTTCTTTCACTACGAGTAATGCAATTTCTCTGCTTAAATCCTCAAGGCTGGTCCAAAAAAAGAAGAAAAAAAAAAATTCATACAAACAAAGGTAGGACCTGCATCAAGCAATAATTCTACCTAAGATATAGTCACTAAGCACCACTGTTCACTTCCCTATGAAAGCAGACAACTAACAGCAAGACTGACCATGGTAAGCTCCATTTAAAGTCTTTTTTGGATTAAGTAGTTTAAAAATACGTATTTGTGCATCTTCTCCTCTACTATCCTGTAAGTTAAAACCAACAGACATTCAAGACGCAATGACTATTTTCCAGGACTTAGACAGACAGACTGCTGAATGAAAGTGTGAATGTATGAGCAGATCATGAATTTTTTTTTTTAAATAATCTTAACCAAACTATGCAGATTCTGCTAAAAAAATTCTATAGCTTTTCTGCTCCTGAACATGAAAGATTGCATCAACAAGACTGAACCCAAAGAGTCAAAATAGTTCTTTAAGACTTCCTTGACAAACTATTTCTGTTCAAAGCAATGGTATGATCCCCACTACCAGGACACAGTCAATTAGCTTAACAACCCTCTTGTCTCAACAGACAAAGCTTACATTTACTCCAGTCTGCAACATTCCAGTCCTAAACAGCTAGACCTCAAATTTAAGTAGTAGTTAACCATTGCTCAACTTAATATTTCAGAGCTACTTGGACTCAGTAGCCTTGGGCAGCTTCCCACTTTTATGAGTGGAACAAAAGTGGCTGCTGTATACGCATAACCCGATCTAGGGCTGCAAACACTAAAATCTGAACTTCAAAGGCCTTGCTCCCAAAGCAGCAGATCCCAGCATTCAAGAATGATGAGCAGCAAGGGCAGCACACAGATGCACGTGCCCTCCGCAATGCCATTCTCACATTCTACCATGCAGAAGAACTTATGGTAAATCAACAGGTCCTTCAATGCAACTATCAATCCTTCTATACAAGAAACGTAGCAGCATTTCTTGAAGGTCATGCAGCAAGCAAACTGAATAAACAGAACGTGAGAAGGCAGCTAATACTGACTTGCTTCAAGTTTTGAAAAAGAGATGTGCCATGCAGAGTTGGTATTTTTACAGTGATCAGTTGGTGTGTCAGACAAAACTCCCAAGTACTTGACAGATACAACAAAACAGTTACTTATATAATGCAACTATGCACCTACAACACAATACAATAAACACTGCAAATACCATGCTATTTTGAAGAACTAGGCTAAAAAGACCTCTCATGCTAAAAACCAAAGCCATGCCAAAGGTCATTTTGAGACTGGAGCCTCAAAATGTAGGATTAAACATTAGGCTACTAAATCTGCATTTAAACATTGCGTATTTAAACTGCTTTTCAAAACTGCTAAGCTCCTGCTGGCTGTTAGGGGCAGTAATTTAAGCATTTGCTGCATGGAAGTAGATGGCACAAATGACAGCAATTAAAGTCACATTCTTCTTTTACAAACAGAGTTGGAGGAAAACATTCACTAGAAACTTCATAAACACATTACACTCTGACAACATAGGAAAAGTCATATCAAGGCATTCAAATGGGGGAAGATAGCTGATGAGACTTCTACCTTTCGGGTCATTTAGCTACTGAGCTAATAGCCCTGCTGATGCCAGGACAGTTATGCAAGTGCCTGACCACCTCCATGGGAAGCACGCCTAGTCTCCAGCATGTTCAATGCTTACTTCTCATTGCTGTCACAGACAACTCTTCATGCATGGTACACTCCTCCTGCATATAGATTAGCCAAAATAGAAGAGCAGATCTGTAAAGTGATCGCAACATAATTTCTGACCATAACTTCCAAAGAAACTTGTTTATCTGAATGCTTTAAAGATTTTTTTTTCTTTATGTAGAATGTTTTCCTAAGTATACACTTCACACAGTACAGCTGTGTTAAAAATGAAGTCCATATACTTCATATCAGATCAAAGGATGGCAGGAATCTCATTCCCCCCCACCCCGGGAAAGGGTGAAGGGACTTGCCCGTATGAAAAGAATGCCCTCACACACTTCAGGAACATTCTGCCTTCAGTGGGAAGAGTCAGCAAATACGGTATAATCATTTCCAAAATATTTCATTTCACACCTATTTTAGTAAAATTCAGTTAGCTCTTCAAAGAAACATATCCTTACAGAAATTTCCAGGGGCAAATTTAAGGCAGTCAATATATCTTGTTAAACCAAGAATCGAGGACAGAGGCTGCGAGTGAAAACCTCACCCACCTTTCCTCAGAAGTCACAGCATTTGAATCTGTGCTAAATACTATTCAGTAACATCTTTTGGGCAAGAAATCCATGAAACTACAAGTTTCCCATACAATATTTAAGTAGAAATCAGATTACATTTTATTTCCTTAATGCATCGTGTACTTTGGCAAAGAACAGGCTTTTACAGAGGCAACTGAGGGCACAACAGCCTTCGAATATTTGGCAGCTTGTTGCTGTCAAGCAGCTGATGCAGGAATGACCAGCCAGAGTTCAGCCTGTGCCACACATTTGGAAACAATATCCTACGTCATTCAAGTTCACAGGAGCTCCCATACGAGACCACAAGAGCACCACGTAGGAGTACTCTGATGCAAACCCCCCCGAGCCTCATTGTTACATCACACACTCCTTTGGTGAATGACTTCTGCATCCGCCCTACCAGTTGGGCTGCAAACTCTTTTCCTAACGTGGGGCACTGCCAATTTTAAGTCAGCACCTATAACATTAAATAAGACGCCTTAGAATGTCTCTTACACCCCCCTCCGGCCAGTCCAGAAGAAAAAAAGAGAAAGGTTATAGCCATTTAGTAGAAGTACGTACTTGGAGGTTTTTAATGAGGTAAACAGAGGAATAGAGAAAAAAATGCTTTTTACATTTAAGTACATTACAAACACGAGATGGGAGGAGACGGGACAAGCCTAAGCCAGAAACACTTCAGTTTTAGTGTTATGTAGCCTGGAATCTTAAGAGGCCTTTTTTGGTCATACGACCACCCTCTCTCCCAACAGAAGTTTAAAATACAGATGTGAGGCAGAGGAGAAGGTTCATCTAAAAATAGCCCTAGATAAGTAAGAGAAACAACTGCAGTCACCAAAATATTTCAGGAATACTTTTTAAAATATTTGATAGCGGCGTTATCTTGCAAACGACTCTGTAGAGGGGGACCGCAACACGTTCAGCGTTAACCCTCCGTGCAGTTTGAACACGCACAAGCGCAGCATACACAGTTTTCGGTTTCGGCAGGCCGGGAGCGTGGCCTCGCTCGGCCCCAGCCCGGGGCCTCCCCCGCCCCCAGCCGCCGACCCGATCGGCGGCTGTGCCATGGCCGGGCGAACAAAAAGGCCCAGGCAGGGCTGGGGGGAGGGAGGTGGTGCCACGGAGAAGACTTATATTGTTACCATCAGTCAGCACGAAATCTCCCGGCAATTACATTCTCTTATAAAGCTGACACTAAACCGGCCTGGGGATTCAAGAGGTGGGGCCAGCGGCGACCCGCTGAGGCGCTGAAAAAACACTCCGCGCAACTGATTACTCTTGTTAAGGGCCGTGCTTTTTGTGCACCTACTGCAGTTGTCACTGATTAACCAACTGATCTGGCAATTTCCTACATTCTTTTGCATTTAAAAAGGATCTGAGAGGCCGAGAGTCATCCCCTTTCATATTCCGGGGGGAGTGGGCGGCTGCGCCCCGTCCGGCTGGGCTGTGGTGCGGAAGGGCCCCCGCTCTAGCAGGCCCCTCGCCCGCCCGCCTCCCCCAGCCCCGGCCTGCTAGGCCTGCAGCTGAAAATAATTTATCTATTCGCTCTGCCGGGCTCCCGGCATATGCGATTGGGAGGGAAACGTATCCATCGTGAACAAACTTGAGCACAAAGACAGGCTGAGTGTCACAGGATACAAAAGGGCAGAGGTCGCCGCAGCGAGCGGGAGGGTTTGCGCAGGGCCGGGCTGGGCCGGCATGGCCGCCTCATGCAGCCTCAGGCCGGAGCCCTTCCAGTTTGTCACATCCCCCGAGGTAAACAAAGCCCCGCACGGTCCAAGTCACAAAAGGCGTCGTAAACAACAAAATAATCAGAGAGGTGACGAAGCTCAAAGTAAACCGGAGCCTTTTCTCTTCCTTTTGCTGGAAGTAGCTCGCAGCGGTTTACACCCAGAAAGCTGGGAATTGTAAAAATTCACGAGGTGGATACTCAAATGTTTCCCAGGGTTTCTGAACATGTGATTTTCACCAAAATGTATTTTTTTAATCACGAGCAGGTTTTAAGACTTAATCATATCCCAAAAGGCTATTTCCAGCTATAGAATTATGAGCGCTTTAAAGTAGCCAGACCCTGTATTTTACTTTACCTGTTACAAGGCCAATACAATCATGTTTCATTCATAGTTTATGAAGTCTGAAAAACCACTTGATGAAATTACAGTCTACCGATACCACACTTGGTATATTTGTCCATGTATATTCTATAATAATTTCAATTTATGACTTGTACTTAAGAGTCATTTTCCTGTACATGTGTTCTTCATAAATACTGGTAGATCACAGTCTGCGCTTGTACAGGAACCACATATCCACACTCATTTCTGTGAAGATAAATATACCTTATAGATCCAAAGTGAAAAGCCAGAGTTTTCACAGAACTAAAGAGAACATATTTCAGGATTGTGGAATAAAATGGTAGTTCTCCCTTACGCTCTTTACATGTGGCAAGATGAATCATCCTACATCTGAACGTAAGCCGTTACTCAACTTCCAGTATTGATGATAGTTTTTGCCCTATACACTTAAGCATACAGTCGTGAATCTTTCAGCAAAGAAAAAAAAAAATTACATATTACACTGGGAAAGGATTAAATTATCTGTTTAGAAAAAAAATGTTTCATAAAGTATTTTAAATGAAATCACACATGATCTATTGGATCTTAGAAACCTTAACTTTCTGTTACAAAAAAGACCTGTAGTACCAGACCAATTACATATTTTATCACATGCAATAGACTATTTAAAAGAAGTGTTTAATTTTTTCACTAACTTAAAGTCTGCTGTAAAGAAATAGGGTGGGGGAAGGAGGGTGCGGAGAAAAACAGTGTGCTGCAAGACAAAATGCAGTAGATGGAGTGAATAGATTTCAAGAACTTTCATTTACTGCCTGGACCATTAAGTAGGTCCAATAATGTCCCACAGAATATGGGGATCAGCCGAGACACAGGACAAACACCAAAAAGACCTTCTGTAACTACTGTTTATTGGACTACTTATTTGAGTTTGTTTGTTTGTTTTAACAATATTAAGATAGGCATCTCGAACATCCTGTTGGGTTTTTTTGAAGAAGGATATGCCAAAAAAGTTGGTTTATTCTTGGCCTGTGGAATGGAAGCAGGCTCTTGCATGTACAATTAAGTTTGATTATTTTTTTTTAACATAATATTTGGCTAAATTTAAGAGTAAACAAAGTGCTGCTTTCAAGTTCACTTAGACATGGGAAAAGGGTGCCTACACAGTGTAAGCAGTAGTGCCAGAAGTTATAAATTGGAATGGGGACTGTCAGATGAGTGCAACCCTCATAAGGCATCGTGCACAGTGTGGCTTTTCTTTCCATGCAGGACTGAACCAGAATGCTTTTCCTCTATAAAAGCAGGGGAGATTCAAAAGGATGAGAACCAAACTTCCTTATGCATAACTTTAACAGGTCTCCAGTTTCTTCTTCACAAAGAAGAAAACTAGCTGGGGCATTTTCAAGTGTGTTGCCTAACCGATATGCACTTCTAAAATGGCTCCAATGTAGTTATGTTCAAACAAACAAACAAAAAAAGCCTTCCCGGGAAAAATGTGTCATCTAAAGTTTTAGAACTATGCAATCTCCCTCCCCTTCTCATCAAGATTTTGAAGAGCTTGGAAGCAGTTTGCAAATCAAAGATAATTACTGACCCATTACCCAGAACCATAGTCATTCAAGCTATTGCAAGCAGTAGAAGCAGCTAACATTCATCTACCACATCTTTTACATCCAACAGGAAAGTTCTTGAGCTACCTTCAACTCTGCACAAGCTTTTCAGAAATTGATGACGAACATACAAAAGCAGTGCTGCATTCATGGGTAAGATATGAAAGAAAAGTTTTACTCATCTGCAAACAAACTTGGAAACTGGTTCCATTTCATGGTAGGTAGCTCCACCTTCTCTCAAAAAGCAGGACTAAACTTAATTTTATAATAGAAAGCACTATCTTCGTTGTTCTTAATGATTCACATTCCATTTAAACTTACCTCTCAAGCTTATCAATCTTGCTGCAGCATTTACAGAGGACTAGAAATTTCCAAGTCCTTTTAAATAAACAAACAAAAAACGAAAAAAAGATACATTCTCACCGCCCTCCCCTCAACAAAACCAAAATTCATTTCTACTCACTAGAAACCTGTCAGGTTAAAATTTAAATGTAGAGGCTTTTTGTGTTTGGAGTTTTTTTTGCATTCTGATTTTTTGTTTGTTTGTTTTAAGTAGGAAAAGCAAGCAATTTAAAGGAGGGGCAGGGTGACTAGAAAAATAAGAGTACTATTTTGCACATGTGAGAAATAGGAAGGTTTATTTTGATATCTTTGGAAGAGTTTAAATTGCAAATTTTGTTGTACTAGCAAATTCTTTGTGTTTGTAAATACCTGGAAAAGTGAAAGTCCGACCCATAAAATGGCTCATAGAAAAAATAACAAGCAAAAACACTTACGCAGCAAAAAACCCAGAACAACAGAATTCAGGACTCTTAATCAAGTACTATATGAAGACTGCTACCATATAGATTTGTGTAGCCAGCCAAGCTTAGAGCTATTTCACTTACTATTCAGAGTCCAGTTGTCAGAACAAGACCTACAACAGCTAGTGTATTATCTATGCTAGTGCAATGCAGAAACACTACTAGGAAGATCATTACTCTATCAAGAGTCAAAAACCTGCTAGTCAAAGGTAAGTAAACTCAAAACAGCTGCTTACAAACTATGTAGAGAGAGTAACCGGAACAGGTACAAAGAACTTTGAAGTTCCAGTGCTAAACAACATTTCCAAACTTACTTTATCTCTAAATAGAAAGCATCAGAATAAAACAGCCACCCAGAGACTAAAAGCGTGAACCCCTATAGTATGTTTTACTTAAGCAAAGAGTAAATGGCATTATTATGGCATCCTTAGTACATGAAGAACTATCCTGATGGCCTGTCTTTTTAAGTTAGTGTGCAAAGACTTACATCACCTGAACCCAGTAATAAAGTGCACAGCTGAGGAAAAAGCATGGATGAGGCTCTGCTAGAGATCAATTGATTTAGGAGTCACAGGAATTAGTGGCAGATGAAATGCTTACACTGTATAAGTGAATATTATCTGGACCTACAGCTGAGACTCAGGTAACTGTTTAATTAATGATGCTTACAAAGCAATAAAATCTATCTCCTTGTCCCCCCCAATTATATATACACTATATAAAACTAGTTACCAAAGTACTTAGAAGTACTTGAAAGGGACGATGAACTGAGTGCTGCCACTAATAAAATCTCCACAATGAGCCTTCTTCACCAAATTTTTACAGCACCTTTTAAGTTACTGTATCGGATCACAAAGCACCATCCAAAAATCTGAAACACGTAAGAACATGATTCTTCCTTTTGTACCCTGCTTAGCCCCTGAAATCCACGTACCTCTGTGATCACACAGAATCACACAGAAACACTAGGTTGGAAAGGACCTTCAAGATCATCAAGTCCAACCATTAATCCAGCGCCACCATGTCCCCTAAACCATGTCCTGAAGCGCCACATCCACACATTTCTTGAACACTTCCAGAGATGGCGACTCCACCACCTCCCTGGGCAGCCTGTTCCAATGCCTGACCACCCTCTCAGTGAAGAAATTTTTCCTAATATCCAATCTAAACCTCCCCTGGCGCAACTTGAGATCCATGAACTTAGTCTTGAAATAAAAGCAAAACAGAATATCACCTCAGAAAAGTACATATTATGCCCTCAACTGAGATTGCAGCTTCAAACCAAAGCAAGCAATGAAACATCTCACCTCAGTAATGGCCAGTCATCAGAATCAGGTTTGCCTGGACACTGCATACCACTGTGCCAAGCTTGGACAAGAAGGGAGTTGTTGAGGAAAAAAAAAAAATTCTATTTAAGAAACTTCAGTGTCTTACCACTCTAAAATACATGAAAACTTAACTTAATAGACTGATTTTCTACCACCTGGTCTTTATAAAAACTGTTAAGGAGGCTCTTTTTGTTCAGATTTCCCTCAAACCCAGGTCTCACTTCTCAGTGTAACGGATGCTAACAGAAGGACCTAACACCAACTGCAGCTATCATATCTCCATAGCACCCAACACATTCTGCATAGCTCTGCAAATTACTTAAAAACCAAAAGAGAAGAATTAAGCGAAAGATACTGAGACCAACTTAATCAAGAGATATCTGCAAGGCAGTAGCAATAGCAACAGCTGTCAACTGGATTTGTTCATCGGGAGTGTCAGGAGTCCCAGCCTGCTTCTGAGCATCCAGGTAAGCCAGCTGCCACCTTCCCTTTCAAATGCACCCCTCACTAGTCAGCCATGCCTTTCACTGCAAGCTTGGGTTACAGTACAGGCTTCACTCTCTCAACTTATTCAAAAGCTGTTGCTACCAAAAACTAGAAGTATTATTTAAAATTAAGATTTTTTTGGTGTCTTTTTTTTCCTCTGGGGAATACTATATTTTTGTTTGATCTGTGGTTACTTATAAAGTAACTTTCTAGGGGCAGGCTAAGTGAAGGTTTTATTGTACAAATTCTAAGCCTCACACTTCACAATACTGACAGTCTCTTATCAAAAAAGGTAATATCTGTACTTATCCAAAACCATAAATGGCATCAGACTTATTTTTATGATTATTCAATACCTACATTTTTAAGCACCTGCATTTATTGAAGCAGCAGCTAGGTGTTAGTAACACCCAAGTGCTAAACCGTGTATGTACGCTAGTAACTCTTCCTGACGCCTCCATATCAAATGCATTTTCTTTAGAAGGGATGGAAGATGCTATGAAATAATAATTTCCATGTATCTATAAACTTTTTAGTAAATACTAATTGAAGCAAAAAAAAAAAACCAAAAACCCACAAATCAAAAAACCCAGACTCAACAAAACCCAACAAAACCACTTCAGTGTCTGTCTGCTTAAAAGGAAAAATTCCCCTATTCTGTAGGGATCCCAAGACTGTAAGCAGCATCACATACAGGAGGGATTACTAGATTTATTCACAACATCAAGATGCTCGACTAAGAAACAGGCTAAATCACTTTTTCTGTCTACAATGAACATGTAATTCAATTTAGTTCATTTAAACCAGGAGAATCAGCTCCATGCTATCAGCCTGGTCCGCAAAAAGCCCTTGTTGATAATCTGCGAATTTGAGATTATTGACATGGCCACAACGTACTACTTAACCCAAGGATGAGCAGTTAATTTTTTGTCTCACACCCGCTCCCTATGTCTTCTTCACAACAAGGACAAAAAACTGAGCTGCTTCTCGCACCTTCTAAAACACTGAATGAAGTAATAACATCAAAGCTGGGGTGAACTTACACGTAAGGTCCAGAGCTCTACTATAAAAGCCTTTTTTTCCCCAGCTGAAGCCAACTAAAACAAGTTTAAAGACAGAGTTTCATTTCAGAAGCAAGGAGGAAGTATACATCAACAAAGCAGTGAGGCAAGGAACATCTACAAGATAGAAATCTATGTAGCGCCTCCATTTCAAACCTACGACAACAATATAGTCCAATCATTTATACTTAAATGTTAGAAAAGCAGTGTCCATCTGTTATTTCACAAAAGACATACCACCTTTTATGATAACCAATGCAAATGGAACAGGGCTACAGAACATGCTCTGAAATATTTTTGCAGTTTTGAGAACTAGACTGAAGATTTCAGTGTGTACCACAAACTTCACATTTCAGTGGAGCCAGGAGACTGTCCAGCCAGTTTCCTCTACTTTTTTTTGACCTAGGTATCTGCAGCTTTGACTGAATTCAAACCCAGATAACTACTAATTTGGTCATTTAAATTAATTTCCCATTTCTGCTGCACCATACAGTAGCTCCTTAATCTGAGAGCCTTGTAGCTAGACAGACTAGCATACGAAATAACCCGACTCCTTAAACCATCAGTAGACACCCACTCCACTGTTGTTTGTCCCTGAACTTCAGAAATCACAAGTTGGCTTCCCCTGGATCCTGATGTTGTATCTTCCCTAGTCATGTTCGAAGTGCAGAAGACAGGGTGGGGATGCTTCTTCCCCAAACATTGCAGAGCCCCTTACCTGATGTCTCCATACCCATTCTCATTGCTCAGCCAAACTGCTAAACTATTTACAACACAGTAGTTGCTCATGACTGAGCACACAACTGAGATGCTGAGTCACACAACAGTTATCCATCAATAACAACATTCCTGTTTCACTGAGTCCTCTCCTTGGTCACTGTTTCATTCATCTGTGTTTTTCAAGAAAGGAACACATCTCATGGCCATGGAGCTTCTCTTCTCGCTCTGCAGAGAACAAGTCGCAGCTGCACTCACAGTCATGCATTTGCACAGAAAACCATCCTGAAGTATATTACATCTCTGATAATGCAATACATCTATCCTCCCAAAAGGCAAACAATTGCTCCTATCAGCAACTCTATAATATTTTATTTCTCAATTATCAATTTCTGCCAACATTAAGCAATAAATGCATGATCCCCAGTTAGAAATCAGTGGTTAAGTTACATATACCATGTTAGCTGGGATCTGGGGGCAGAGGGGGACTAATTTGAGAAATACATAGAAACGTTGCTTTCAGGAGAATAAGCATTAGCACTTTTAATGTGCTCTGGGATTTGAAGTTGAACATATGAACCACTTTAAAAAAAAAAATCACTTTACAGTAATTTTCAACTGGTTGCCTAACACCCATCTCCTAAGTGACTATCATCAAAACACAACCATAACACTAGTGATGAATTAATATTAAAACTCTTCAGTGAGATCACAGAAGCCCACAAAAAACATCCCAAGTTGTCAGCGCACGCTCCTCCCACACGCTGAGTAGCAGTCAGGTTCTGGAAATAAAAGCTTTGTTCAATTACAAAAGTGGGTGCTAGGTACGTTTCTCATTTACACATATAATTTTGAGATCCAAACCAATTTGACAGTGTCTAACCAGATTTTAAAAGCTAAGGACAAGTACTTCCAAAAGGAAGAAGCCACAACAGTCAGAAAAAGGGAAGCTAGTGACTTACTAGGACAACTTGACTAGCAAGGGACTGCACTCCGACAATTTTATGTACTTCAGCAGGGACAGGTACTGAAGTTTTGCAGGGCTTCTGCATATCGGCAAGTCAGAAGTGGTTGCAATTCTTCATGTATAAAATGGGCATTTTGTTGTTCAACTGTTTTGCTTTACAGGAACTTGTCAGTTGCATGCCTGCATTGCCACTGTCTCTCTGCTGCTGTCGGTAACTTACCAATATCACTCGAGAGAGCAACTGCCCAGCGATCTGTGAAAGGGATAATCTAAACGACTGCAGGATGGAAGAAGTGCTAAAGACAAGAGCAGCCTAAAATAGCAGTCTGAAGACGGGCAGCAGGCATCTGCCTGCCAAAAGAGAAGACACCTCACAGGGTAAAGTTCCCCAGTTCCTGGGCCAAGAGAGCAATGGCCACTCCAAGGTTTCTTAACGCCTCCCTTGGCTCCCTGCTACTTCTTACTAGTTGCATATTTCTGTCTTCACAAATAAACCTTCAGCAATTTCTCCCATTCTCTTGCTGCAAGCTAACATTTAGCATAGCTGTACATTTATGAGCCCATCACAGAGAAGCACAATGCTCCTCCCAGGGTGGGGGACAGCTGCCAATTAGGATAGACCTACAACACTGCATACACAACTGACATCAGTAAACAAGTTTGCTACAAAGAAATGAAAATGCACCTAACGAAGTTTTTCAAGATATTAGACATGCATGTGTTGCATGCCAGGTTTCTGAGAGGAAAGGAAAATAATCATGCAAGCCATTTTCTCCAAAACCACAACCCCCTAATTCCCCGGGTCAACACAGTGTCTGGTCCTTCAACATTTTACTCGGCTCAGCAGATGAGGAAACAGCCACACCAGAAGGCCCTGTAACAGATGGAAACCAGAGCAGCTGGAGAGCAGGGAAATGTCTGTGCGGGTGTAGGATGAGGGGGTGGG
>NW_010542502.1:0-24739 GCF_000687285.1 Phaethon lepturus | reverse complement strand
CCTGCTCCAGAGCTTTAAAGCTGCGTGCAGGCATCAAGCCGTACTGCACACTCAGCCCACGGATCTGCTGGGGAGAAAAGCTGAAGGAAGCAACGTGGCCGGGTGATTTAGTGCTTCCCAGACTTCCCATCAGAAGAGCAACACTGAGCCATGCAACATAGACCTGCAGGCACTGGGTGCGAGCTCCTCAGGGGAGCAGGAGGTAGCGGAGAAGAGCAAGCTGGGCATTTGCTGCCTTCATGAAAAGCACAGTAGATGAAGAACTGCCAGCTCGAGAAGGCCTAGAACTGGATGGGTGAGGAAGGAGACAAAAACTACACATGCATCCTGGAGAGATGAGAGTAAGGAAGCAGCGGATAAAGATCAAAATCGATCAAGGTTTGAGGGATGCTTTCCTCCCCGCCTTCTTCTTTTAAATAAGGGGTATTACAGAACCAAAGCGGCACAGACATACATTTTTAAAGAGGAAAAAAAAAAACATGGTAAATGAGGAAGAATAAAAATTGAAGGAAAAAAACCTGACATATGGTACAATTACTCCACTACAGTTTAGATTCACAGCTTTACAACACCTGCGCAGTTAATAACCGTATTAAGTCATACATGATGTCACCAGTATTTCCTTTCTCAACTTAGTTAACTATTAGGGAAATACATCTAACAGGAGTTTCTGCACTTTTGGAAAGACAAATGACTGTCCATGATTAAGATGCCCACTCCTGGCACAGTTTGGACAGCAGCCTATCCCCAGTTCCCAGATGGGGAAAACAGACCAAGCCCTATGAGGGAAACTGAGCCATTAAGCAGAGAAGAGCAGGGTAGGTTTTTTTCTTTGTTTGTTTCTTTTAATCCTGGTTGGAACTACCTTCTGCAATCCTTTGGGCTCATCAAGTCAGGAGACATGAAACTAAACTGATCAACATGTAAGACGGAAGCCCTCGTATGAAAGCAGCAGATTACAGTGTTAACCCAGATAATGCAAACAAGGTCATTCAATGCTTGTAAAAGGCACACAGAAATACTCCATTTTATATATATAAAACTGTTCTTTAACTGGCCTGCCATGTAGAATTACACTTCAAGCACTGATTTTCAGCAGCTGTGACCAAATGCAAAATTGACAGGGCAGTGGAAAGTTTTCATGACGATTTTTCCTCCTCAGTTATTCCTGTTCATAACCACAAACAAGATGCTTTAATTCTACTGCTTACCCCAAACATCTCAAGAAGATGTTCGGGTGCAGTCTGACATTAGAGGTAAGCTGATCTAACCATTAGTTGCCATCAGAAGATCGTCACCACAGGGGCAGCTGAAGAGCAATGACAGCAGAAGGGAAGAAGCAAGAGTGGTATGGCTCATTTCAAGCATCACAACCCATTGGATCAGCTTATTACTGTACCACTCATTCAAACTGCCTTCAGGCCACGGCCAGGTGGTTCAACAACATAACCTGAAAAGCACAGCATTAAAACAAGCCAAGCATTTGCTGTATAGAAAGAACATGAGAAACCAGTGTCCGCTGGTGTGACTTCCAGAGAGGGGAAAAAAAGGAATTCTAATGTGATCAAATATGTGAAAAAAAGTATTTTGCATCTAACTGATCAAACACACAATCAAATCAATGCCGAACACTACACAAAGCTGGAGAATCTTGCAGCTACTGCTAGCTACTCCTGCTGGCTGGAAGGCAAGATTGCTGACTTGGAGTTATTTCATAACAAAGTACAACTCCAGTGAAGGATGTGCAAATGTTCTGGGATCTGGCATTAGAATTTCTTTTTGACAAGAAATGTTATATATCTCAGTGTGATTTAGGAAAATAAAGGCCATTTGTGAATACTAAGGATATTCGTCAAGAGAGTCAAAGAACAGGTTTTAGTTAAGACATTCCAAAAGCAATTAATCCATCATGCTCTGAGGACTGCCTCCAGCAGTTCAAGCCAAGCACATGCACAGTCCCTCAGTGAAGGGCTGTGAGGGATAAACATGCTACTTAAAAGGCAAAATATTTCATCTACATCCATTCAACACCTAGGAAGCCTTCTGGACACAGAGCGGTAAAACTTTCTTAGATTTCTCATAACACTTCCTCTGGTCACATTGTACTTGTCTGCAGTCTTCCCTAAATCGCCATACTAAAAGTCCATTAGCATAAGTTTGGATTTTACATATTCTTTTTTTAAGAACATATTCACCACTAGAATTTTTAAATATATCCCACTATTTGAAACACTTTTGTTCCAAGAGCTGACCATTACAGACTATTTTCTAGATATGGCAGGACAAATTCCTTCCTGTCTGAGAGTTTCCATGGCAATAAAAGTCCCCTTTAAACACATTCACGGTGGTTTGGGCAGGCCAAACAGGCAGCCTTTGTACTGAAAAGCTCCCTCTTTGTACTCCTCTGTGCTGATCCTGCACAAACTACCGTAAAAGTGTATTTTAGTGGAGGCAGAGTAAAACTAAGGCTCACATCAGTTTCACACGACAACTGTTTATTCCACAGCACAGACACAATCCTCTGGAAGATTCCCTTCCCAAAGAATTTTAAGTGGCTGGAGAAAGCAAGCGACAGGACAGTCTATGGCACATTTCAAGCAGACCTAACTAGAGCAACTTTGCCACTTATACTATTAAAAAAGATAAACTGAAATGACCATCCTCCTTTTCCCTTCCCGCCCTCCCCACTGTGTAAGTCTCATTGCTATTTGGAGATGGCGTATGTACACCAGTGCGTGCATCTCTAGTTAAATAAGGGTAGTCTTAATTGATACCTCCATATCAATATGTAGACCTGTCATGGAAAAGGACTGGGAGAACACCTAATGTGTTGTTCAAATTCCTGTTTGGAGGAATATACAGAAACAAAAAATGTTTTTAGGATGTTCAACAAAGCACCTCCCTTCAAATTTCTATCTATTCACATTTGTACTTTGACACCTTTGAGTACTAGCACAAATTCTGGCACTTTTAGGTCTTGCAGCAAGTGGAGCATTTTTGTATTAGGAGTTTACTTTTCATTAAATCTCCAGTATTTCAGATGTAGAAACATTTTTTTTCCCCCGCTGCCACTACAGCAGACCTTCTGCAGAAGCTGGACCAACTCTACAGACAATGGATTCTCTTAAAGAACTAAATCATTAAGCATAAGCATGCAACTTGAATTCACTATGACAGATTTCAGCCATCCTTTAGATTTTTCTTTTGTTAGCTTTTGAAAATTTGTATGCAGATTTCATTTCCTGATCAGTTTTTTTCACTGGAGTTTTCAAACCCTGTAGCTTCAGACATTTCCGAAAGACCCTTAAGTGCAGCTCAGTTCCCAAGCCAGTATTTTCTTTGCTTACAATAAAATAAGGAAGTGAAAATTTAAGCATTTAACTTGCACAGTGAGCTCCTCCCAAGTGCTACCATTAAAATTTGGGCTTCACCCCACTCCCAGTGGAAATCTTAGCATAGCACAGATTCTCTCATCCAGGCTTTTGAGAAAACCTATGAAGGAAGAGGCAAGAACAGCAGGAATAGCTCTGAGAAATCAACATAATGCTTCGTATCTCTCAACAGTTTTAAAATACCCCTCCAACACACACACGCACATACCCCCTTTCTCAACTCCCACCGCCACCATGTAACTCATTTCCCGTTGGGTGCCCCTGCTCCCGAGAGGTCTGATCTTGACTGCGGGCCCTCTTTGCTCTCCAGGAATTGAGGCAGTTTGTATGGAAAGCATTATCCAGATGAATGAAAGAAATCAGTCTTGTGATCATGTTCACAAGCGTAAGAATGAAAATACCTGATCTTTGTCAGATCTGATTTAGGGGCATTTAAGTTTCCTTTTTGGCAATAGAGGAAACAGCTTTAAAAATTACATCAAGTTTAAAATTGTGGGAGGCAGTCTAGTAACGTTAAAGACAAGCACATTGAATAGAAAGGAGAGGTTTGAGAAAGGCATGTTAGGCGGAACTATTTGGACCCATAAATACGAGCTATAACTCTAACTTTCTGGAGAAGCTTTTCAGTAGACAGATTTTAATAACAGGATCAGAGCAGATACAGAAAAATCAGAAGACAGCAAGGTATTCATGAAATGCCTCTCAAAATAACAGGTCTAGTAGCTCACTGACTACTTGCAACTGAAAAAATATGGTTTTAGCTTAAGCAAAAGCTAACAGCATTTATTTTTTTCCAACAGAAAATTTCAACTCAGGAATAGAGACTGAACAGAATTTGTTTTGGTTGCCAGCAAAACCTGGTCTATCGCTTTCGTTGAAACTAGTCCAATTTAAACAAACATCAATGTAACATCCCACATTTCTCATGCTAGCAAATCTTATTAAGAATACTTTCCACAAACACATGGTATTGCTCAGTTATTAACAAAAAAAAAAGTATCTTATGCAGTCCTTCAAGATCATTTGCAGTAAATCCATCTACTTAAGCAATCTAGCTATGAATCTATCTCCTCAAACAGATGCAACATGTTAGATGATTTTCACTGTAGGTTGTAACATTTTCCTGAGTATGTTTAAATTGCCCTCAAATTATGCTTTATCAAGCTATCATGCCAATTGTAACATAACTGAATATAATCAGAAAAGGTAAACTGTAGCCTCTATTTCTTATGCACCCACTTCTTAAAATCAGAGTCATCATACGACAAAGATTTCATTACTACCCTGTTCTGACAGAAACCAATATTAATTATTATTTGAATTAACCTTTGAGCCATAGTTTTCATCGGTACTCAGTAAAGACACGGACAATTTCTAATTACATTCTACTCTCATTATAAGTCACTAGGCTGTAAAGCTGTATCTGACAAGACTGCTATACTTGGCCTTGAAACGCTTTGGACTTCACTATAAATCTTTCAGAAACATCTAAGAACTCATTGAATACAAGAGCTATCACACAGGATGCTTCTCCAACAATTTAGAAGTGTTTTTAAAGGGATACCAACTGTGATATCACAGAACTGCTGTACTTCTGTTGAGGGAAAATAAGTTATCAGTGGCTTTATAATTCGGCATCAGTATATAAGATCTTTTACGTAAAGTTACATACAGTGAATCCACTCAGTCTGTCAAGTGCAATTATGCAGTGATCATCAACTAAATCATTATTATACTCAACATATATTATAAGAGAGGGAAAACGTACAGACTGGCAAAAATCCGATTCTAAAGCTTACAGCAAATATCTACATCATAGGCTATATTTATTACAGACCAGAGAGATTTTCTGCTAAAGAGTTATTAGTTCTCTAGTGGGAAATGTGGATTTTCAGGGTCATAAGTGAAGAACAACCTGTAATTAATATACAAAAATTAGTGCAAGAGGACAATTTTTTGTTTGTAATTCTTCTGCTTTACCTCACATAATCACTTTGCTGTGGTCAGTTAGCTAGCCAACAAAAAATGAAATATACACATGGATATAGGGGAAGTGAAAGCCATTCTGGAGAACAGGTTTCTACCCTTGACTATGCCAAATCTCTTGAATGAACAAATTAAACTTCTAAAAGAATGACTTCTGGCTCTATAACCTGAGCCTCATTTTCACAACTTCACAAAGCATACATCTATGACTAACTCCAAATGTTCAATCTCTGAGCAAGAGACAGTTTTATTTGAAGGAATACCAGAGGCTGGGATCTATCAGGTTTCAAAACCAGAACTTGACTTAGCTGCTGACTCAAGCCATATTTCAAGATAACAGGAACGTATTTCAATATATCATTTTTAACCTTCTACTGTTGAAAATACCTGGATCTTAAAACAGAAGCCTCAGTATGAAATCAGTTTTAATTCCAGTGAATGACATTTCATGTTATGGAAAGCTTGACTTGGACTAAGACACAAAACAGGCATGACTTTAAATTTTGTTCATCTACAAAAAAAAACAATCATCTTTCCTTCACAGTTCACTTTTATGGATGCTGTTAGTTACACAGAAGATCCAAGTTACTAATTTCACAAAGACTTTAAAAAGGAATTACAAGACATAAGGAGACTCAATATAAAGTCTGGAGTTGTTAACACAGAACATGCCAGTTGTGCATGTATTTAAACGTTATTATGGATTCCATATGTTAATGTGCAACAGCTTTGTAATCCCATAGGGTAAATGATGGTCCATGACGAGAAGAATAGCTAGATGCAATCAGGCTTATCACAAGACAGAATATGCTAACAGAATTCAGATCTCTCCATTTTTGAGAAAGGCTAAAGATAAGGGATGCGACTTCAGTCTATAAAAATGCAAAATGTTTGTAACATTGGTGTCAACAGTGTTACCAGTTCTAAATATGCATCCATTTAAACATAGAAGTTGTATTTTTCCTTCCAAGCCAGGTGACCAAGACTAGTGTCTTAAATTGCATCCCCATATTCTGAAACTATCCAGACCCTTTACCTTAAGGCCCCAACTTGCTTGCCCACTCAAAAAAGCAAGAATTTGCCATACTGGTTTGTTGCCCCCCTTTTTTTTCCCTCCTTGTAGTTGCATGCTTTTCAGAAGTTACTCCAAATTTACATCTTCTTTATATTACAGTAGTATCTACCAGAATGTTCAGATAAGCGTCTTCCTTTTATACCTGATACATTAAACGCCTGGATTATTCTTCCACTCCTCCAGCTAAAACCATGTAACTGGTAGTTCAACTATTTCTTTTGTAGACATAGCAGGGCAAAACAAGAGCGGAAAGAAAAGCATCAGCCTTAACCATGCAAAAACTGTGCTTAAAGAGAAACAAATAATGTATCTCCTTCCACTTATCTTTATCTCATTAATAAAAAAATGAGGCTGAGTGATAGGCAAGTGTAAAATCAACTCATTTTACAATCACATATGTCTTTCTGATTCAGATCAATAATCATACAGGGGAAAAGGAGGCATCAGAACCACAGTAGGATAGTCTGTCTTTATGAACATTTTTAAGTACTTTCTACATAAAATTTCCAAGAGCTTGCTGTTGTAGTTAACTCAGGATGAGCCCTACTGCCCTGTTAAAACTTCAGAGTAGACCAGATGGAACAAATACATATCCAAGCCTTTGAAAAAGCAAGGAAAACTGACAACTTACTGTCAAAGAGTCAGTTTTGATTTTATCCTACAACAAACCCTACATTGTGACTCTATTCTGCTAATGCATAACTGCTCCATAAATTCTCTAAATCAGGGTTGTGGAACCGAAAGCACATGATATCATTTCATACCACTCATCAACCCATATGCCTTTTCAATGAAAAATAAGGTAATACTAACAAGATCATTAAATCATCAACACCAAACTTGTCTGAAAGACTTATGCAGCCTGCAGAAAGGCTGTCCTGCCTTTTAGTTTGATACCTTTTGCATATTTCAGACTTAAAACACTGAGCTTCTAACATAGTTTAAAATAAATAAATCTAATATATAGTCATCTCGATTTTCAGCAATTCGAAGTTACACTTTAATGAGAAATTCTCATTTGTGGTGCAGTACCCAGCTACTTAGAGGCCTTTATTAAGAATGTACTTGATGGAGCACAGCCTTTTAAAAGCCTGTTGCCAGCCCCAAAAGATACTGCCTTATTGCTGGGGGATTGGAGAGAGGAACAAAAGTGATATATGCCTTTGACAAGGATCACAGAAACAGGAGCAGATACCAATAATCCATAGCTTTGTTCATGCTACTAGATTAAGACCTACTTCCACCTCCCAATGCCACTTTCAAAATCCCATGTGCATGGGGGGATGGGGGACAAGGAGGTTAAGGGAGGAGACTACAGCATTGCAGCACCTCGTTTTGTTTATCAGCTATTCATAGACCATGACTAAATCTTCTCCAACTGTCTTCATGCCATTTTTTCATATCAAACTTGCTAGTGACACTTTTAAACAAACCTATAAGCAACATACTCAAAGAAATTAGTCTATAAAAGCCGGTATTCCATTTACACCTGGGCACTAAATGACTGATAGCTTGTGATCTTCCAGTAGCAGAGATACATCGTACTAGTGCACAACAACTACACAGCTTTTAAATAAACAAAATCCAGACTTCCCCTCTGTTCTTCATGAAAATTACTCAGGAGAAGTTCAAAATGCATTAGTTCAGGAAGAGAGAGAAAAACTGGCACGAGCACCCCTCATTAAACATGACCTAAGAAAATTTACTGTTTCACAAGGCACTGCTTTTGATTGTGTCTAGGCTGGATTACTTTCAACCCGTTACTTGAAATTTTGTTACCAATCTTTACTCTGCAGACAGAAAACCACCCCTCTACTTTCTTCTAGGTGTTTTGCTAGTATTATTTGAACTAAGAAACAACCCCATCCTAAATTTCCTTCCTTAAACAACAACAAAAAAAGCTTCTTTCCCTGTTACCCTCAAAAAATTTACCTATAAGCACGGTGATTGCAATTTAACTTATTTTAAGAAGAAAGCAGAACAACTGGTGAACTTAGCTTGTACATATGGCATGCAATTCTAGAAGCTGAAGTAGGTTTTCATGAGAAAGTTTAAAAATTAACTTATCAAAGCACAACTGTGACTCCTCAACAATTGGAATGGGCACAGGCTTTTCATAACACCTGCATTCTTGGTAGGAAAAAACAAAAAGAACTTTGTAAAATCTCTCTTAAAATTATGTTTATTTCTAAGTGTTATGGACTCATACTTGCCACCTTTGAGAGCATCCATTTTGAAAACACAACTGCTCCTTCTTTATAAAATTAGTACGCCTACTTTCATGACTATGAGGTCTCAAACATTTCACAACCTTTATACAGCAAACATTTTTTCCACTACTGAAGTGTAAAACTCTCCAAAATTCAGTTGCTTATGCCGAAATACTGCATGAGTGCACATTACAGACTACTTTGAAAGTCTAAATAACTTTTAGGATAGCCTCTTCTCTAACAGAAATTATCAAATGAAACACAGGAGTAACAGTTGTAAACCTAAAGTCATAGACATCAGACTTACTACTTTCCAAGTATTCCTCAGCTAAGCAAAGCAACATAATTCTCAAAAAGAAACCAGTGCAAAGTGGTTATTATTTGTGCAAACATTTTTCTAAATATGGTATTCGCATATCTAGACAGGAAGACATGAATAAACTCTTACTGTTCCACCACTACTGCAAGCACCAAAGTTTTTTATACAGAGTGGTACTGTAGCATGTCACATACTACGATAAAACAGAGAGACCTCAGTACTAAACAATTAAATAATATACTACAGTACGTTTTTTCATATAGGAAGCCAAAAAAAAAGAAAAGTCGAAGTTATGGTTCACATGGTAACTACAGCTTGATTGTAATACTGTTTTATACTGTATATTTGAACAAATGCATCAATTTACAGTTGGTGGGGAATTGTAACTGAAGGACACAGTCACATACTTTGTCTCACTCTTAAATAAAACAGTGGCATTCAAAATAAATTTCGATGCCACTTGTACAACTTGGTAAGGTGACTGGTTTGCTGGCAAGAAGAAAACGGGCTGTAACAGCATATAAACCATATTTATCAAACTTCTCCAAAGTTACGGTGAAGCACACAGGGCAACACTGCTGCATTTCAACTAGATTATGGAGTACTTCAACATCCAACTAATTATATTACATTCAGATTTGCCTGTGTCATATCTGACTTGACTATACCATGACTCATGGCTACTGCTAATGAAATCCATTAAATATATTTAAGCTTAGCATTCCTAAAAAAGCAACAGCAACAAAAATGCATTACTGGGGTGTTTACTTTCAAAGAGAAAAATGCATGAAAATGAGGAAGCTTGGTAAAAGAAACAAAATGAGACAGTGGGACAAAACATTTGCAAACAACGGACAAAAAATACTATACTGAAAATGCAAAGACCCGAGGAAAAAAAAATTCATCACAGTTAAACCACAAGGTGGGGAGTCTATATCAATAAGAACATTTTTAATCAAGAGGGGAATAAATTAGAAAAAAAGAACTAGCAAGTAAAATTGCAAAAAGGTATGTTCATAAAGGTGCAAGGTAATAAAAGGTCCTTTCACAAACGCCAGATTTCACATGAAGCCTGCTAGATAATCTACTGGGCTAACATATATAACCAAGATATGAAAGAAATACTCCAAGAAAATAAACAAAAATCGAAGTTTTTGGTATCTACTGTCATTGGAGAAGCTAAGAGAGGTTTTCATCTTTTTTGTTGCATAATGCCTCAGAGGTAGTTTTGGTCAAACCAAAGCGAACAGTAGCAAGTTACCAAAGCGGGATGGTATTCAACCCAAGAGCTCTGAAAAGCTGAAGGATAAAATAGCCTATATATCCACTATACCACATAATATCTTTGTGTCAAACACTGCTTTCGTGTCAATGGTGCATCAGTTTTGAAAGGTGGTCACACCTTTAGACTGTCAAGAACTGCACACCAGCAAGTCCAATGTGTCAGGAGGACAAATAAGTAGAAGATACAAGAAACAATGTTCATGGGCACGTAGCTAAGTACGGACTACTACAGTGACATTGGTGCTTTCCCATAGAAAAGTCCCATCTTACTAATACATGAGAATTCTTTGAAGCAATTGATAAATGGTAAAGTCTGAGCTAACTTAGATGACCAAAACACATGCCAGCTGCTGAACAAAAGTCCTCCACAAACGGTTGCTGAAGAAACTAAACTAGAACAGCAAAAGAGGGAAGGTGTTCACATGGGTAAGTAACCGGTTCAGAACAGGAAAAAAATGTTAGGAAACATCACCTGACTCTTTTCCAGACCTGTGTTGTTTGGCATGCACATAAAAGATGTAGAGACAGGTGGTGAGCCTTGAAGTGAGTTTGCTGATAATAGTAACAAGTTCATTTTGTTAAAAACAAAAATCAGCTATGCAGGAAGCAGCAGACCTTCATAGTACCAAGTGAGGGTGTAATAAAATGCAGATGAGACTCAGTGTAGGTAAATAGAAGGCAGTGCACCTGAGAAAATACAATCTGACTGTTCTACATATATTTTACTGAGCTCTGACCCAATTACCTCATTGTCAAGAAAGAGATTTGGGAGCTAGATAAGTAGATCTAGGAAGACAAGATTTGTCAGAAAACAGAATGCTAAGCATATTTAAGAAAAGAAGAAAAATAAAACAACATAAAACCAAAGACAGAACTGTACAAGAGATGCAGAAGTCTGTAAGGTACCCATATCTTTCTGCAGTGCCAGTGTTTGCTCTGCCCACCTCCACTTCAAAAGTAAAATTACTGAAGGACCAAAGAGGGGTGACAGGTATTGGGACACCCTTCAGAATCTCCAGCCTCTAGAAGGGACAGTCAGGGAGAGAACAGAGAGTCTGCAAAATCAGGAGCAGCATGGAGCAGGTCAGCAGTGAACCATTGTTCCCTTTTTCTTTTAACAAGGAAACTAGAGAACATCAAACAAAACTAGCAGGTGGTAGGTTCAAAATAAAACAAATAAAAGGAAGCAGTTCTTCATACAATGTGTACTTAAGCTGCAGAACTCATTGCCACGGTCCCAATGGAAGCCAAGAGTTTACACAGACCAAGAAAAGACTAGATGAATTCATGCAAGAAAAATTCATTAAGTGTTACCTATCACTTTTTCCCAAGGTAATTCTGAGCTGCAGAGTTGTGGAGGCTAAGGAACTCGCTCTGTTTCTGGATAGTCTCCACCAAGGTCACTGTGAAATAGGATTCTGGATGAGACACACCTCTGGTCTCAGCTGGCAGAGCTATTCTCTAGTACTAAAAAAGCAAGATCGTATTCGTAACATGGTTTTAACAGTTCTTGACAAACATACTACTTCAGTAATACACAATTTCCAGTGTATCATTTCACCTTCCGTTCATGAAGAAACTGTATTTTGATCCATGTTATCAGTACTTCAAGAATGCAAGTTAGATTGCAACGTATGAGAGGACCACAGCATGAATGAGACATGGACACCCAAAATAGCAAGTATCAGACTCTGCTGCAATTCCACCATTCCTGTGTAAAAGATTACCCTATTCCAGCAACAAATAAAAGAGAGTTTATGATCTGGTTTAAACCCCTTGAGGGAGTAAAAAGAAAAAGGTGGGTGGATAAGGGTAGTAACAGAACACTGACAGTATTAAATACTGCAGCACAAGCAGTACTTCTCTGGATGCTGCTCAGTACCTAAAGTGGTTTTGGGAAGTTCGCTTTGGGAATAACTCAAAGTTGTGCTATTCACTGAAATGTTAGGAATACTGAACTTGTATTAAAAACATTTTTTCACGTTTGAAGGAGAAAGAATTAAAAACAACACCAAGGGGTGAAAAAATTAAAATATTCCTACTTTTCCTGATTTAAACAGCAGTTGTAAGAGATAGTATCAGCTCAAAGCACTGGCCTGAAGCTTTACTACTGTTATAAAAAGGTACTTAAAATAACTGCAACATATTTAGGTTAAGCACTTAAAGGAATTACTGGAAGACTGAATTCAATCCTCAGCTCCAATCCACAAGTCATTGTGCAATGATTTAGCTGCTGAAAACAAACCCTCTTTTACCAACAAAGTGGGGACTGTACCCGCCTCCTAAACTAGGGGTATGAATTTCTCCCTCAAGAAATACAGAAGACACGGCGATTGCTGCTGTAAGCAATGGAAGAACTCTGCCTCTTTGCACCTTCCAGCCTACTCCTGCTTCCTGCAATACAGGAAAGGTGCTGCTGCCACTCTATGCTGAGCACAGCCCAAGCTTGAAGACAGCAGTGTATGCCCAGCGCAGAACAGGCATTCTGCTAAACCTCCGTCAGACACAAGGCAGCACAAGCCAATGGTTTATTTTCAAGGACTGGTAATGATCAAAGTTTTCACGGGTACAGTAAAACTCACCGTAACCCCCAGATCACACCCAACAAATTACATACCCTTGGCTGAAACCACACAGTTCTTCAAAGAGATTGTTTGGTTGTAGTTTAGTTTAATCAACTTAAATACTTGACTTAAGATGGAAGAAAAACCTCAGAGCAAACATTGAGTCAAAACAGCTAATAACATAGCACAGAATAGAAAGTATACTATCTAAATTCTTTCTACTCCTAAACCTAAACTCAACATATAATGACAGACTATTTGGCAGAGCTTATTCAGGAAACTGTAGGACAATGGGGAAGCTTATAGTCCCTAAACTCAATACACAAAATATAATGGTTTGGAATTTACTCCTGAGAAAAATATTTAAAAGAAGATGACGTAAATTCTGAAAAATAGCAGGCTATTCAGTCACAGACTCTGAACACTTAAAACAGATGGTTTTTCAAGTGCCAAATGTCAGACCAACTCTGCTTTTAAGGATAGTATTTATCTATTTCACAAGAGCAGCAGCAAGGCAAAATTAACACTTGGTAAAGAACCAAGATCATCTGATGAGAGCTGATAGGTGATCAGCAACTATTACAAATCCCAGTATGGCAGACCTCAAAACTCATCATCATGAACCTGGTATACCAGTTTGGAGTAGCACTCAGGTTCCCCGGCTTCCGACCGCCTGCTCAGGCCACTAGCCTTGACAAGAAGAAAAACCATCCAAACACTTGGAGATGCATGCAATAAACAGGTATTTTTGCCTTCTATCACTTCCGTGCATAATTGAGACAAAGAGCATCAAATTCATTCACTGGAAATGAATGTACTTTTCCTTGTGGTACAGCAGAACTATGTGCTCAAAACTCCTCCTGACCTTTCAGCAAGCCTTGTGCTACGGCACAGACCATACATCAAGTAGGAAAATACCCCCGCTGCTCCTATTTCTCCCTCCTCCCCCCTTTTTTTTTTGAGGCAACAGTTTCTCAGTTCCTCTTAAGCCGTTCCTGTAGCAATGCCCACTGCTCCAGACACCTCCAAATTTAATCCACTGGAATAAGCAGCCTTTAAATTAAGGTGTTATAAGGTCATATAGCAAGCAAGATGATCGGATTAAAGAGGAAGTGGAGTTAAGTTAATACTGAGTCACTATTTTAAGTTCTGCATTCAAAACAACAGCATGATAGCTCTTCAAGTGTAAACCAGTCTTCAAGCAGGACTGCTAAGAACTTTTCTATTTAAAAAAAACCCTTTTATTTCTTTTTTAAATCTGAACATGAAATGCAGGACAAAAATTCATCAGACAGACAAGATCTGGTCCCAGAGACAGATGTTTTACAGCTGTGCTTTGGGCTTCCTAAAGCCCATTAGAGCCAGCACATACAATTCCTAATGTAAACAAGCTGCTTTTAGTAACTGCAATATTCACTCTGAACACACACAACGCTAGTCAGGGCCACCACTCCTCACACAGTTTTCACCAAAAACAGCTTGCAATATCCTTGGTGCCTCAAGATAGAATTTGTAAGTCCCCTCTCCTGCTCCTCCCACTATCCACTGTAGCTCCTGAAAGGGAATTTTTTAGATGTAAAACCTGCAGAGAGGAATCTAGATGTTGGGTTTTTGGGGCTTATTTTTTTATAACTATGGCAAGTATTTACCTTCCATTAAGGCACATGCAGTTGCCCAAATCTTGAGAAAAACAGAAAGGAAAGCAGTAGATTCTACTCTTCCACCTGCTAAGAGGCCCCCTTCTGTCATACTGCAGGCAGTTCACACAAAGAACTTTACAAAATAACCAGGGGTCTTCAGAAAGCAAGCAGTTTCTCATGCCACGTTCCTGCTACGCTGGAAGAGTCACCTCAAGCTGGCAGGTGGCTTGAGCAGGAGCTACAGTCGGAATCCCTTGTAAGGTGTTCATTCCTCTGCTCAGGTACGCAGCGTAAACTGTCCATTTCTCTCTCTGGAGAACAGTAAGAGTATAGTATTACAGGAGTAACTAAGCAGCGTGTTATTTTACTTGCAGTGTAATTTCTTCCACCAATTTTAAGCAAATAAGTGTGTGTTTATTTCGCTATGAGAAAGCTTTAGACTATGATAGGAAGTAACAGTCTCTGGCCATCTACTATGACCAAGAGCTCTTATACCATCTCAAACTAACAGGAATAATGTAGATGCCTGGGATAAAACCCTTCATAACTGAATCAAACTGACTTGACAAAATTTGAGACACACAAATTGACTCAGAAGGTTGATGAACCTAATGGAGAACTTCAAGCTTGCCAAAAAAAAAAAAAAAAAAACCCACACTCCCTGCCAGAGCAATGTTACTTTCTTGTGAATAAATTGTTTTAAAGATTAAATACTTTACATTCAAAATAGCAGACAAGCATTTATACATCAGTAAATCTTTAAGGTTTTAGTTCTCCTGCCTCAAGGGGGAAACTGATTTCTGGGCAGTGGATTATTAATTCTAACAAACTGTTTGTAGCATACAATCCATACCATCACTAGAATAAACAAATTTTAGTATCAATTTGAACTCAGGCCAGCACATTTTTCTTTTGGTGTCCTTTGCTTCACAGATGATTACTCTATTTCTGTTTCTCCCATGAAGGTTCCCAGGCAACTGATCCAATCCACTTGCTCACTGCCACCAAAATGAAAAGATGAAAAGGGCTTGCTGCTCTCCAAGCCACCGGCCCCCCTCATCCTTAGTACCAGCTCTGGTGTTCATCAGATCCTTTTATGAGCCAGTTTGATTCATTACAACAGCAAAATGCTCTCCATTTTACAGAGTTATTTTTTCTGCCATTTTAGTGAACTAAAGTGGTTCACAGAAGGACTTGACAAGCACTGCTGCTATAGCAAAGTAACAGAGCCATGCGGTTGGGAGGAAGGGTGCAGGGGGACAAAGGCAGAGAGGAAACTTCTCCTTTCAGAACAATGTCCGGTTAAATTAGCTCACTGCATTTCTCAAACCATACCCTGACTTATAAATGATTAGATGGACTACATGAAGACATTCAATAGCTTTCAGCTATCTTCGGAGCTACAAAAAATATAATAATATGTATTCTTATGCAGATTTAAGTATAATACTCCAGCAGGAAAAAAAAAGTTCTTACAAACATAATAGCAAGATAAGGATAACTCAGTTAGAAGAGGAGGGTAAAGAAAGCTTGGCAGATGTCATCCTGGCTTTTTTTTTTTTTTTAATTAAAAAAAGGCCTGGGAAAGTGACCACCAATCTCACTAAGCATTATGATGGAGAAAAGCTACAAGTATTTCTTAGAAGCAGAAAACAGCAAGAACTTCGCCTTTTCTGAGGAAGTTGTCACCAGCATCCAAGTAAAGCTATTGGGGGAAGGCTGATGTACTCAAGAGGAAAAATCTAGAGGGAGGCAGTTGAGCCAACGAGTTGTGAGGTGTCACACCACAGGCAAGTGACAATGTGCTCTAGATGCCTAGTCGCCAAGTTCTCGGCCCAGTGATCTCTCTCCATGGATCTATCTGCCTTGTTCTGTGATGGACTGCCTACTGGGGATGTGCCATCTTCACCTGAGAAGCAAGAGTGAACATGTACCAAATATATCACTCCCACAGCCAAACTGAATCAATGACAGCAGCAAACAGGACAGGATAAGCTGGAGTCCTTATCTTGCTATTCAGAGTTCATTGCCTACCTGGAGGCACCTCAGAACAGAAACAACTAATTTCAGTATGCACCTAAGAGAAAAAGCATCCTGCCCCCAAAACACTACCATCATTGCATCTTATCAAATTAGACAAGGGGTCTTCAGCCTTCCTGACTCTACCAGCTGCCTACCGAAGTCTTAATGTTGGGCAGCCACAGAGCATACCACGAATCTCTGAGTGACACAGAGACAGAGCCACAAAGGAAGACAGCAGCAGACCCCAGAAGCCCCAGTGGGGGATAAGATCAGGCATGCAGCCTGCATCTCAACTGGCTCTGTAATATCCACCTCCAAGAGCCCCTACTAGTCCAGTTCCTCCCACAGCAAAAATCCGCATTGCCCAACCATCCCCACACTGCACAGTCCAGTTGTGCCACTAGTCATGTGACAATCTCAACAAGGGAATTGCACCTGAACTGCCGACAAGTCAAAGGTTGGCCATCCTTCATCTAGAGAGGCAGGCAGAAAGGCAGGTGTTCTGGTGTCCTTTCTTTTGGGGAGGGAGCAGGGAAAGGGGACTCATGGAGGAAGGAGAAAAATAGATCAAGAAAAAGAGATTAATCTTTTAAATAACTCCATTGTCTTAGGGAGATTTCTTACAAGAAGAAAGATGGAAGCAATTCCCTTCACCTGTCATCTTTTTTGTAGCCAAGGTTTCCTTTTTTAACACCCCAAAATTAAGTAATCATTGGTTTGGGCACCGGGTAGCAGGGGTGTGAGGCATTGGCTTATTTCCTTGAGAACCACCCATACAAGAACTCAGTCACCTTAACCATAGCTTTTCTCTAAATCTAACCATGGTAAGTAAAAAGCCACACAAAACCATCCCTTCTTCCATTTTTGGGTTGGGTTTGTTTGTTTCAGTGCAACATCTAATATGCTTGACTTCTAAGATTACCAACTGCAACAATTACTGGACCTAAGTTGGAGAGCCTGTTTCTGTTCTAGTGCTGCTTTTAACAAGCTGATTCTTCCAACAGCAATTCCATTTCTACCAAGCAACTCCTTCCTTTTGCACAGCTGCCACAAAGCTTAAATCCTGTTTAAAATACAAAAGTACATTCACCAAGAGTCGCTTCTGTGAGGGAAGGCGGCATGGGCTAGGAATCACTTTAGTAAAGGAGAAATGCAGGTGGAACTCATGCAGTTTTTTCAGTAACCTCTGTTAAGGCTACAATGGAATTAAAGAAGCATGTTAACTGCCTTCACTTACTTCGGTATGGAAAAAAAAAAACACAACAACAAAATGACAGTGTACCTTTGCAGAGATCAAAAGAGAAGGAAGGGGGAAGTGAAGCTGCAGCCTGCTTACTCACTTCCCCATTGATGACAGAATGATGATTAAACTAAGGAGGAATAAGGCTGTACCCCATTCACAGAGCTGAGGGAATGCAAAGCACGGCAGACACCTCATAACGGTACTGATAAATAAAGTCAATTACTTAGCAGGTCTCTCACAGACTTACCTCCTGAGGCACTCCAGAAACCCTATTTAACTCACTTTCTGAATGATTCCTTCCTAAATCAAGAGAGAGATTAAATTGCTCGCTATAAACTCTCGGTTTAATTCTTCATGGTTAAAACAACTTGAGGCAAGAATTATATTCTTCGCGAGAGTCCCCTCCTCAGAGTTTGAAGGAATCTCTGAACTCACGTAAGTGATGGCTAGAATGACACAAGGCCTTCGCTTAAGCCATCCCGACATGACCACCCCACCCTGTGAAGTCTGCAAGATCTTGCCAGGAATTAGCAACACAGTCCAAGTACCTCTCAAACCAACAACCGCAGATTACAACCTGCCTGCTTTTCACCTTGCAACAACCAACCAAATCCAACAAGCAGCTACTCCAGTCCAATAGCAGCATAAACCAAAGGACAACACCAAAAAGCCACAGGACTTGCCTAGATATATGCCAGACAGTTGAGACGCTTAGAAAAAAAAAAAAAAAAAAAAAAAATCATATTCTTGGATCTTATTTCAAGCTAGTAACCACAGTTACAGTTGTTTAGGTATTTCTGATCCCACATGAAAAAAAAGCGCACATTCAAATACAGAACTAAAAGCAGCAAGTTACCTGGGATGCCGGATTTCTGGACTTTAAATACGTTCTCCTGCCCAGGAGCAGGTAAGAGTTTGAAAACATTTGTTATATCCTAAATGACTAATTAAGATGCATCCTTGAAATTTAGCAGTCTCTCACCTATGTGCAATTTTATCTCAGCCTTATCAGAGCGAGTTTTGAACATCTGTTAGCCTCATCACTACCTTCCTTCCTTTAATCCTCCTTCTATCGAGCATTAAAAACAAAGTGGGTCATATCTCCTTTCTGGTTGTCTTATTTTCAACTCGAAGAAATACTAAACCGCTATTTGCCACAGTCCAAACTGACATGCATTTTTACCTAAGACATTTTACCAAGTAACATTTCAGCTTTGGATTTCAATCTCAACAGTTACATTGATGGATCCTCTCTGAAGCAAGGAATATTTTCTTATAGTAAGTTATCATCAACTTGGATTTCCCACTTACTAGCTCACCCAAGCTGTTAATATTGAAGACCTTAACTGAACTTCTCCGTTCCTCCCACATAAGGGCTTGTTTCACATTTCTCCCAGAACAGCGCTACCCCAATGCTTTCTCTGATGAAGGTTTTTTCTCCTCATTTCATCCTATCACTGATCTCTAGACTTCCAAAATTCCAGCTTTCAGTTCAGTTTTAGGTAGTTTTTTTCCCTGAATGCTCTCTCAAAGAGTGACCAGTTTCTCTTCGCATCTAAAGACTACCCATTTAACAGATCCTGTTTACCCTGTAAATAAATCCACAGGCTTCCTATTTTAAGATCCAGGACAAAAGTGCCTTTATTAAAGTCTTCCTTGGACTTGCTCCAGGTTCTGATCTGCTTTACCACCAGTCACATAGTCTTCAGTCTCCAAACCTTCCCTACTCCTTTGCAAAACATCACAACCCCCCACAGGAGCTCCTCCCCACACCCCAAATTTCTCTGTTTGGCAAGGGATACTCCACAACGGCTATCCCCATTTCATACGAAGCGTGATGGGACTAGATTCTTCCCCACTCTACTCTGTGCACAGAGCAAGAAGAGGAACTATTACAGCTGTATTTCTTAACTGTTAAATGATGTGGGAATGTCATTTTCATGAAAACAAAACTTGAAATGATGAGATGATGCTCCTATTCTGAAGGTTCTTCATGACCCTTTGAAAGTCACCGGCAGGCTGTAGCACCCGAGCAGTCCCTGCTCTAGCTCGCCAGTGCTGACCTCGCCAGGCAGCGCCCGGGGTCTAATGTGAGACTTCATCAGGCTTTGGTGCTGCCAGCCAGCTCTTCCCATGCTGACAACAGCATCCTCCACGCTTTGGGTTGAAAGCCGTATTATTAGGAGTTGAAATGCACTTTTATTTTGCAACATATCCTCCTTATCTGAGACTGGCAAGAAAATGCAACTCCACTAAGCAAACAGAGAGCAATATAAATTGGAAAAAAGATTAAAAGCCCAGTAGGAAAGAAAGGCACAATCTGAAGAGGAACACAGACCTATGGGAAAGTTGGGGGGCAGGGGCAGGAAAGAGAAATAGAAAGAAATAAAAGGTTTACATTTCAGAGCAGGACTGGTTTTGCTGCATAAAAGCAATCTACATCTGATGTACACACCTCCATAAAACGTTTCAAGAAGTGATGTTTACTTTGTAGATAGAAATCAAAATAAACTGTATGGTAGGCCAGTTTCTTTCAGAAGAATCACTAAGAAGAAATTTTCAAGTCAGCTACCTGTTGAAGTTCTAGCAGCAAACAGAAAGCTCAACTAAACACCTTAAAAAGTGGCTCAAGAACAGTAAAATTAAAGCGCTTCCAAAACTATTCAGCATTGGATTCTCCACATGCTGGCTACTCCCAGGCAGGTTAAGTTGCTGCGCTGCTTGTTACGATTACCAGCTCATATTTAAATGAAGCGTGAACAGAATAACCTCTAGGATCAGGGCCGTACATGTGAAATTTAATTTTCCTCTCAGAACCATTAGAAAGAAGGCAGACATTTTGGCTGCAATGACTTTTTCCAGACAATTGATTCTCAAAGTTATTTATTCCCCACCATTCCCCTCAAGGCCCTCTCGTCACAGCAATTGTCTATGTCAGAGGAAGGTTGGACGCAGCTCCCGTGAAAGCCAAGCAAAGCCACACCCAAAATAGCTATATAGGTCACTACAAAGCAAAGCGAGCCCTACATCATGCCCGCAAGGGCTTCTGGTTAGTTCCTATACGCCAATAAGCTTTCAAAGTCATGTGTTAGGATGCTCTACCAACACAATAGCTTATTTTATAATTAGCACTCTTTTACTGAATTTCAACTTCTAAATTAAAACAGTTAAATGAAGTGATATGTTGTGGTTTTTGGTTTTTTTTAAGAAAAATACCTGTAGCGTTAACAGCAACAAAATAACCAGGATGTTTAGAAACCACTGCTGAGCACCATTCATGAAACGAGAGAACCCAACAGCACAAAGATCCTTGGTTTTGACTTGGTTTCTTCCAGGTGCATCTTTGAGAAGCCACAATGTTGGAACCTAAGAGCTAATCAGCTTTTGTATACTTAAGAACATCCTTAAGAGCTTTGTTGTGATATTCAGGCACTTGGAATATGTCCTTTAGGTCACAGCCTCCTTTTTATTTTTTGTATCATGCCTTCCAACCCCATTTTCCAAGTAAGAATTGTAGTGTGTAACTACGGTGAGCTATTTCCACGACTGCTGATCTCGGTCCACTAGATAGGAACCACTAAAAGTTACAGTTAGACTCTGCAGGCAGAAAGAAATCAAGAGGAAAACTCTTCCATCAGTTTTCAGTATCTTGTCAGAAGCCTAATAAAAACATGGGATGTTTCTGCATATTGTACCTCATTCCTTCCTCTGAAAGAGTTCTAAAAATAAATTATACTTAGAGCCTCCTTTTGCCCTCTTATTGCTGTCAAAATAAGAGGCAATATTTGAGACTTTATTCCATAAAAATCCAGTGGCTTGTACTCATGCAAACAAGCTATTCACAGAAATATAAATTATGAGAAGCAATGAAGTTAACGTCTGCCTTAATGATGAAGCTAAATAGATGCAGTAAATTAATACAATAACTTTTCTGTCAGAAAAGTGAAATCTAAAGCCTCACCTCCACACAAAACACTCACTTGTGAAAAAGACAGTTTAATTTTTTACTGAAATTTTTCGTTTTCTTATGTATATAGGGAACATAAAAGTAACATAACATTATCACCCGTGTTACTTATGGGCGTCCGTTAACCAGCTCATAAATCTGAGCGGTTAAGTGATCCGTTCATAGGAGACAAATACACAAGGGTTGGGGAGCCAGGATTTAAGGGAACTGGGGGAAGGAGGATGTTCAGACACATACGACTTGTCATGTGGTTGCCCATGTCCTTGCTATCCACACCAATTTATTTGAACAATGCTAGATTCACGAGAGTGAAGACCAACCAGCAGATTCTGAAAGCTCTCTGCACATTAATGCAAAAATAAGACGAATGGGAAATAAGGGATAGAGCGAAGGCACAGGATTTAAGTCAACGCCACGTGTTTATTTCCATCCTCTTCCTTTCTGGCTACTTTTTCTCTTCCTCCTCCCACTTTAACAACCTTTATGTATCACACCATACGCGAAAAACAAAACAGAAAACCAAAGAGCCAGCTGCTACAGGATGCCATGGATATGGCAAAGCACAGAGTCTCGCTGCCAGATCTCGGCAGCTCTTGGAAAACCCTGCACGAAGTTCCTGTTACTCTGGCCTTCCACCTCCTACAGAAAATCGCACCTGGGCTGGTTTTGTTTGTCAACGCTCTAAACCAGTGTGGTACTCTTACACTGCAAACTCTCCTCCAGCAAAGGGCCTCGGCCACGTCCCGTCCACGCAGCCGGTGCCGGACCTAGCGCGCAGCCTCCCTCCGCACCCGGCAGGACTGGCCCGCCGACACCGAGAGGCCACCATGCCAAGCCTGGACCGAGCCGCACATCATCTCCTTCTGTACTCCTTTTTCAGCTCCGCTATGGGCTCGTTCCGCCTTCGCTTGCAAATAACTCGTTTTACATCTAATAATATCCCAATATTATTTGAGCGTTAATGGGAAATACCGTGGATGTTAATCAAAAGCTTTTCCATGTGAAATGGCAAATAACTCACGTGGAAGAAAAGCTCTACACGGACCGGGAAGTCTTTACAGCGCTCCTTCAACCCAACTCTTCGGGTTTCCACATTACCCAAAGTCAAAAGAAAATGGTTGCAACTCAAATCTCCCACCACTGTACAGAGTTTTGATTGCAACAGAGTATTCCGCTATGCCTCATGTCCGCTCATGTTTTTAAAACATGCAGTCCTTAGAAATTGTTCTGCTCCTAAAAGGCCTGCATGATCTCTACCTATGATCAAAACTTTCCTTAATTACTGACGAGGCAATAAAATCGTTTTGGATTTCAAATCTAAGCAAGTTTTTCCCACTGTTTAAATAACCTAACCAGGACTTACAGGTAATAACAGAAATATCATTACACTGTCAAATATTTAGCAAGACGTTTGGTCAAATACGATTATCCAGTTAGTATCAGTGAATCACTAATTCAGTTAAACTTCCAATCACAAGCATTTAGCACTCATCTAAGAGCGTGTTCCACAGCTTTCATAATGATCTTTACGCTTTTCTTATTTAAAAAAAAAAAAAAAGCACTCAAAAGAGACTGAAAATAAGCAGTTTAGGTTAACAGAAATGCAGGACAGGGGATGTATCAATCTGTGGCATTTTCCAATGCTATAGTAGGGCAAATTTTATTTTGCAAAACTGTTTCAAACTTCAAATGATGTCTCATGCAAAAAATAATTACTTTTTCCAAGCAGTTGTGGTTTTATCCTAGAGGAAAACAGCACGCTATCAAAAGGATCTCTGCGAGAAACCCTGAGCATGTTTACACCACCAAACAAGAGGAAACGAGCAAGGTTCCCGCTTTTAGTAGCTGGAGATCGGAAAATGTGAAGAATGTAATTGTTCTAATCACCTGTTACAAACCTCAGAAACAAATGCTTAATTTTCCCCCAGTTTGCATCTTATTTTAAAAGGCATTACTAGAATTTTTCTGCTGCTGTTGAAAAGGCAGACCTCTCAGAAGAAGCAGCCCTCTCTCCAACTATCTCCTCACCGTTAAGTTTGTCAGCAGCCCTGCCACCTAGAATGTGTTTTACGCAGAGTAACTGATTTTTTTTCCTTTTTTAATGGAAAAAAACCCAAACAAACAAACCCATGTCGGAAACTTTCAGGACAGAAACTAGAGAGCTTCCAAGTTCCTCTCTTAGCAGCGCAATGTGAAGGACAGAGTTCTGCAAACGTGCCCCAAGCATCCAGCTACATTTAGCTTTCAGCCTTTTTATTATCATTGTCAATGAATGGGCCCCAGTCAAATTAAAGCTGCCATTTTAGGTTAAAGACTAGAGAGCCTCTGTTGTGCAACAGCGAGACAAAAAACACTCCCAAGCGACAGATGCAGCACTCCCACTGGAAAACGATGGATTTCAACTTTTATAAAAAAATAATAGTAATAATAATAATTACCAATCATGCTTTTTAATATGAATTATATATTGATACTCACACATTACCGCAAACTAACGGGGTTTATAATTGGGATAAATCAGCTACCCATGCTGCTAAGGTCATAGTCATTAAGATTTTTTTGCCGTCGTTAGAATGGATGATCTGTGAGGAAACGAACAGAAACATTTTTTGTTCAACTTGCTTGTTTGTATCTCCACTAGTCCCATATACCACGAGAAAAGAAAAAAAGATAAAAAAAAAAAAAGAAAAAAAAAGAGCAAAACACGTTCTCTCCCGAAAGCCATCTTCAAGGATAAACACAGCTCGCAATCTGCTTTGATGAAAGTAAAATCGAGACGCGCATCGACACAGAAACAAACTTATCGCATCGAGGTTATGCGGGTGTTCCCCGAGCCAAAAATCCACGGAAGACCAAGTGGCAGCGGGGGGAGGGGGTTGGCAAAAAAAATTTTAAAAAGCTTCGCACAAATGGAAAAAAAGAAAAGAAAAAAGGAAGAGGCGCCCTGTTCCGTAGTTGGGAGGCACGCTCGGCCCCTGCCCAAAGGAAAACAAAGGCAGAAAGTGGGGACCGCGGCGAGTTGCGCGTCGCGCCGGGC
>NW_010542501.1:0-34353 GCF_000687285.1 Phaethon lepturus | reverse complement strand
CTGGGGTGTCGAGCAGGGCTCGGCGTCCAGGCCCTGTCACCACAGGGGACCGGGCCAGCCCGCTGCCCGCGCTAACGTACCACGGGGCCTCGGGAGCACTTCTAGACGGAGGAGACCAGCGCTGCAACTAGCCCGGGTCTGGGAAGTACCTTCAGGACCGGTTCAAGCCACCTGGAAACTGGGGGCTGCGCCAAGGCCGTGGGTCAGCCTAGCATGCGAATGCCACCTTCATCCTGAAGGGATGCCTCTGGCAAGAAGCAGTCACACCTGGGCACCATGCTGCTGAGGTCTATTAGCCCAAGCACTTCGGCACACTGATGGCTCCGCGCCATCCAAAGGCATCCACTACCATTGCCCTTGGTGAGACGCATAACATGGTCTTCATCTGTTTTAGTGCAGATGAGCCTGGAGTTAAGTGAGCTGTGAGAAGCTCAGGCTGTTTTACAAGTGACATGTTTTCTGCCCTCGTGTTGGCCATAAACAATTTGAATTCATGGCTCTAGCACATCGTGACAAAAAAAGTCAGAAGGTCCTTATTTTAAAACTGTAGCCGATAGTAAACACATTTTTTTTACAGCATATGAATGTGCTTTTGAATAATTGTGAATTTTGTAAAGTTGTAAGACTGTAAGTACTGATAGTTTACAGTGTGAACTCCATCTGCCTGTTACCAATACTGTACCAGAATAATCTAGCCTCTTGTCATGTTCTACACCCCATCCTATTGTTTGCTTCATGTACTGGGCTAGTGTTCCAAAGTGTTACCTTGACAGTCCTTCCTAGAATACACCTTTACTACATCCAGACAACATCTCAGAATTTCTGCCCTGCAGGTCTTCTGGCCACTGCTCGTGGTTCCATGCTTAGTGTCACAGCGCTGACAGACCTTTGCTTCTCTAAAACAGCTGACATCCCATTCAACCAACCTGCATCTAGGCCATTGGCCATCTTCTGATCTGCTAAACCCCCAGCCATTCTCCTTTGCTACCAGTCAAATGTCCTAAATTTATCCAGAGTCCTCCACACAAAACTTATAACTTACTCTGAACCAGGGCATTTTTTCTGCAAAGCTTGCATTGTCTTAACTGTGGTGGGTTTCCTAACAAACCCAAGATCACCTCAGCAAGAAATTCCTGACAGCTGCTTACCCTCTTCTGCCCAAGTATTCCTCATTATGTCTAAGGATCTCTTTAGCCTGTTTTAGAGCCTTATGACAAAAGCAAGAAAATTGGTATCAATGAAGTGTGAATGGAAATGTTTGTGGGTGAGGAAGCAAAAGCTGCAAAAGAGCTGAAAGGATGGTCTGTACTGATAACGAAGAATGCAGTTTCCAGGCAAATCAAGGAATGTATTGTTTCTGGCAAGCCCAGGAGGCCTGCCTGCACTCTGATTAAACAGCAGCACAAGTTACTCATTAAGGGATAAACCTTCCCCCTCACCAGAGGGAGTTGACAATAAGGTTGCAGCATATCACATATGCTGTTGCTCTCCTGTTGCCCAATAGGTGGTAGGACGACAAGGAACTAATAACTCAAGAGATGTAATTCAAATGCTGCAAATAGATTCCTCAAATAATCGTGTTATTACAAGAAAACTTCTCCCTTCACAGTACTTGTGATACAGATTCCTGTTCTACAAACTAAAAAACTTGTAATCACTCTAAATCACAGTGTACACTGCCTTCCTCAACGTTTGAAAAAATTACTACAGAAGGATAATAATGGAAACAATAGATCATCAATTTTTCAGGCTTTTTGGCATGTGTTCCACATCATGCAGTCGGAGAATTGGTACTTTATTGCCGTGAGAAAAGATTTGATGCAACCAGAGCTTTTGCAGGTAGATTTTATACCAATCCCCCACTAATCTTAACAGGAAAAGTTCAGTTTATTCTGTTTTTTTCTGCCCTTGAAACTGAGGAACACAAGGAATAATGGAAATTTAATTCTGTCTATTTGACTCAAGCTGAAGCTCAGCTTCATGCTCATTTCTTCATGGCATTTGAAAAAACTTATTAGCTCCTGCCTTAAAACCCTGGGAATCATATAAACTGTCTTTCCTGTGGACCCATATGCACTGAGAATTGAATGAGAGGATCGGGAGAAAAGGTGGGCTGAGGCAGTAACAAACCTGTTGAGAAGTGACAGGCAACCGCTTCTTACACCATTTTTCCATACTAAATGCTCCTTACTACTGGGACATCTCTCCTTTAGGTCGTTGCATAGTCAAAGTGTGTTAAATAATGAGTGGTCTTTTGTCAGCTTCAACTATAGAGACAACCAGTTTACCTCAAAACTATGGTGTGACTAATTTTTATCACAAAGTTTTTAATGTAGGCTCATGTGCCTCATTTAGCTTTGCCCCAAAGGAGTGGAGGAGGACAGATACTTGGAGAGTTGAGTTGTGTTCTGTGCTGGCTCTACTACTGTTGTTTTCTGTTTTACCACTAAGACTGAGGCCTGATTAGACTAAGAACTATAGAGACACAGCTTTATTATATGAGTGCTGTCTGGATATCCATTGCAAACCAATTCAAGCAAATTAAATAGTGCAAAACTAAATTACAAATACATGTTATAACTCATTAAAGGCGATACTGGCAGTAGCCTGATAGTTTTTTTTATTGATACAGTAGTGTTCCTTACTTGAAAGGTGCAATGGAAGTATCTATATATGTTGTATCATATGTAAGTGTACATTTACTGGAAGATAGAAGTATTAGATTTTCCGCTGGTGAGCATCACTTTTTCCAGAAAGACATTTAATGAGGAGACAGAATTTTATCTGGTTTGTCGTAGGAGAAGGTAACTTAATGGGATAGTGTTTAATTTTTTTTTTAAATAAATGATGAGTAAATTAAATGCTACAGTAACCTATGCTTAAAGTAATGTGAAAAACCCACTGTACAGTTACTTGGTTGACTAGAGTTTGGCATTGTTAACTACTATGTAAATGTGCATAAGTAATGAATAAAGGGAAAGACTGTGAGCTTTAAGGAAGATGTATAATTACATGTTGATTTGAAAGAAGAGTGGTGTTGAAAGATATTCTTGTTTGCAAGGATTACTCTGAAGAAGGCAGAAAGAAAGCAGAAGGGGAGGCATTTTGCCATGTAGTGCATACGTGACAAGAAATGAGAACAAAAATACTCAAGTCAGGTCTATGAAAAGCTCTGGGTATGCTGATGAAAGTGAAAGGAAAAGCAACAGGTGATAGGTAATTGATAGAGAACAAAAGGAAGATAAATACAGAATGGCCTGTGGATGGGAGATATACTTTAAATATACAGTGCTGTGAGCTGAAAATCAGACAGGCAAGTGAGCAGGAGATTGCATTTACTAAGGTGCCTAATGACTAGCATATCACCATAGATATTAGTCATGAGAATAGAGAGGAAGAATATGTGCTTTAAATGTTATCAGTGCTGCTAATCCCAAAGAACAGAAATGATGAGCAAGATCCTAACGTGAAGACTCTGATACTCTGAAAAACTTAGTTTCAAAGGAAAATTGTGGTTTTGTGATCTCTGAATTGTTCATCTTCTTCTCTGCTCTGCACAGAATGTCAATCCGCTGTACTCATTACCCAAGTTTCTTTGTCAAGTTAACATTCATTTACTTCTTGTCATCTTTGCCAAGAGAGGAAGGAAACTTCAGTAGTGTATAAGTTGTTGTTCAGTAATTTTCTCATTTCTTATAAAAATGGATAAGCTGAGGCAAGAAATTTCAGTATACAATGAAGGAGTCACAGAATTCAGGTGAAACAATACTGGAATTGAATTTAAGCCGTGCCTGTGCCAGAATTCCTGTGTGATACTGGATTAACCACTTACGCCCTCCCCAAACTGGGTGATTCAGCCAAGCTGTATGCCTAGCCTTAGACGTTAAGACCCTTTTAAACTCTTGATTGTGAAGTTACTCAAACAACTGTAGATAAAGACATGGGGGCAACGCCTTGTATGCTGTGCTAAGCGGAATGGTGAAAAATTGAACCCCTTAAAATTATCAGACACATCTGACTAATTTTTCTGAGTCAAATTCAGCTCATAGGTATCTGTGAAGTAGATGGATGTCTACATGTGAGCATTGGTTATAATGGGAGCTTGCACCAGAGAAGACTGAATATAACTAAAGGAATTTAGAGTCGCTTGTCTGATCAAATTCTGATGCCTAATTTGGGATGAGTTGAATTGCTTGCTTGACTATCCTGACAAGGTCTGAACTTAACTGTAACAGCAGTGTAAGTACGTGGCTTATACTCAGGCATTGTCTATACCTTGAGCTTGAATCAATTGCCCATGATTAGGAGTCTAGTGCTATTCTAGATTCCTTGGCAGTAAATGCCTGACGTTTAGGTGCCTATGCAGAAGGTGCTGAGCTTTTGAGTCATAGTTGCCAGTTCCATGCATCCTGGGTGGCACTTACATGCCCTGGTTTACATAGCTGGTCTAGACTCTAAAGTTAGGAGAGATAAATTCACCTTCAGTATTTTTGCTCTCTACAGTTTCGTCCAATGGAGATGCATGCACATTTATTAATGTTTTTTAAAGTAAATAGCTTAGGATTTGAAAGACTCACAAAGAAATTAATAATTTTATTCCGTGTTAACTAGTTAATATCAGCAGTGAAGATAAAATTTTCTGCATGCATGGGTCAACAAGTGTAACACAAACTACTGAACTGTTGCTAAGTAAATACAAGCTGCTGTGTGCATTAATTAAAGCAATGGTTATCTAGGAAAAATTGTATGTTGTTATGAGATTAAGATTACTAACATAACACATACTTGCAAGTGGTAAATCCAGATTGTGAAGAAACCTTAATTAAGGCCATTCCAAAGGGTAGCTCCGAAAAAACTCTAAAAAGTCTTATATTTTAAATGTAGTGATATTTATTTTAAATATACATTTTTAAATGTAGTGATATTTATTTTTAAGTAAATAAAACCCCAAAAGTATAGCCAGAAATTTAGCTGTTAATCAGCTTCCTGTTACGTGTCATGAGCTGGAATCTAATTTAATATTTGAATTCTACATACAGAATTCAAACTCATACCACAGACAAACCACTGAACCCTGAATTATTTAGTATGCTGTAATTATTCTGCTCAATTTCCCTTCAACAGAAAACATTTCGATGCCCGAGAGTATGGCATGACCTAATAATGAAATATAAAAGAGTTTAATTTTCTTCTGGTGGAACTCAGAGGGAAGAAAAATTTATTTTTGAAAAACGAGGTGACACTGAAATATTTCCCTGTAAAATCTCAATGTGGCAAGAAAATATATACAAATTACTGAAATGCTTCTGTAGTGTAAAAAACATGTAGATTTGATATTATCATTTTGACACGTTATGTCTTTTGATATCCAGATAACAAAATATAGTGCTCTGTGTGTGTTAGCTGGCTAATGTGCCTAAGGAAATAAGCTTGTGCTATTTGAGTAGCATAAGCATCAACAAAGTGAAATACTTCAATTTTGGGGGGAAAAAAAAGTTGTTTTAAAGAATGTATTTTATATGTATGAAGTTTTTTCCCAGGGAAAATAATAGCATAAATTTTGAAGTGCCAGCTATTGATTTCTGTTTTCTATTATTTTAAAGTTGTGACTTTCTTCTGGAATAGGAGTTTTGAATTTTACAGAAAAAAAAGGTGAAATAGAAATTCCTAGAAGAAAAGAGGGTCTATGACTTAAAAATAGACAGCTAGCTTTTCAGATTGTCAAAGAATGCTGTAATACGGAAAAGGAAGAAAACAGCTTCACAGTCTGGAGATTATCTTGCAGATTGTCCCCCAGTATTGAATTCTTCCTTAGTATCTGTTGAATCCTTTTCTATATTTTAAAAATTAGAAACATACAATCAAGAAAATCTATATAAAAATAAACATACCTTGAAAATGTAATTCCCAGCTCTTCACATCTCACTATTCAACTACATCCCCATTAAAGTAAAATAATTATATCTAAATAAATGTGTCTGTTAAATTCCACAATTTATCTGTGAAACTTACACGTAGCAAAGTCTAAAATCCTAAATCTAAAACTAGACAAGGAATAAGCAAACCAGGAATGGATGGCTGAGTGACCTGTCAGGAAGTCATAGCGCTGAAACAGCCACACAGAACTAACCCTTGACTAATAATGTCACATGGGCATTTGAGGAATGAGTGGTGTAGTCATATTAGAGTTATCGCAGGGACCTGAGGAGGTAAAGACTAAAGTTGTTAGTGGTGGCAGGGATAGGACATTGTGGAAGTTTTTGATCCCTGGAAAACATTTAGGACTCAAATCCGTAGGAAATGAAAAATAATTTTTATATTTTGGAATGCTTCTTTATTCTGTAGTTCTGTGAGAACATTAATTTAAAATATTTACATTATATGAAGTGTCTTGTCTCAAGTCATTCATTACAGCATGTCAACGCTACAGACTTGTGTCAGCCTTTCAAGGGTGTAGAGAAATATAATCTCTGGTAGATGTAATTTTATTAGCAGAAAGCTTTACTATTACTGTAGTAGACCATAAGAAAAAAAATAGCACTTTATTTTTGTTTGTGAATTTCCTTTGAATAAGTTCTACAGGTATATCTGTAGTTTTACCTGAATTCATGAAACTGTGTTTGTACTAGGAGTCATTTGTCTATATATTATGCCAATGTATTAGTACTCCAGTAAAATTTAGCCATGAACTCCCAGACAAGCAAATTGAAATATTCAGATTTTCTCAATCCTCAAACAACTTTGTTGACCACTGATGGAATAAGCTCACAACAGTGAGTTTTTTGGATCCTGGAAAGATAGAATTGGGGTTCAGTCTTACTGTCATCCAGAAGTGATCTCAATTAAGTACTGATGGCAGTCTGCAAATATCAGCCCCACTTTTTGTATTTTTTTTTAATTTATTTAGTTGCCAGTTTATACATTTGACATGAAATATAATAATGATATGGAAGACTTTTGCATTTTACTCTGATAAACTCGATCTGGTGTTTTTTATTTTACTCCTTACGTAGCTTCTGCCTTGCTAATCAACTATAGGAAATGGCACTGACCTGTCAAAGGGCCGTTTACCTTGCTTGACTCTTGAGGATAGCTAATCATTTGTAGAGAAAGATCAAAAGAACCTCTTATTTAAGAGTCAGGTGAATATCTGGATCAGAATATAAATCTTTCAGAAAGGATATTCTCATGCAGTCTGAGGTGTAATGTATGCAAGAAGACTAAGTCTTTAAAGCATGGGGCATGAACTGAATGGAGAAAGAAACAGACTTCTTTTTAGTATGAAGTGCCATTGTTTTCACATCCTTTAAATAGGTATTTTGTTGACCGCTAGTTTAACTTGACTTAGGTTATGGGTGATTTGAAAGTACCTAACATATAGGCATTCCATGCCTTTTTGTTTATTCTGTAATTGTTGTTCTAGACTAATGTGGAGCATAGGTTCCCAATTTGTTTTTTAAGAGGTGTTAAATAATAAAAACATACTTCTGTGTAATCTTGTCTTGGCATGGAACAGGATAACATGGGAATCTAGCAGAAAGTCTTCCAAGTGATTGCCACAGAAATTTTCTTGGATGTTGGCCTGTGTCAAAACAGCACAGAACACATCTGAGGCATGAAGATCTTGAGCAAACTGCAGTAATGAGTTAGTATGATGAACCGTCTCTAAGAAGTCAGTGTTGGTGGATAAGGGGAGAGTGACTGACATCATCTATCTGGACTTGTGCAAAGCTTTTGACACTGTGTTGCACAACATCCTCATCTCTAAATTGGAGAGACATGGATTTGATGGATGGATCACTCGATAGATAAGGAATTGGCTGGATGGCTGCACTCAAAAAGTTGCAGTCAGTGAGTCAATGTCCAAGTGGAGACCAGTGATAAGTGATGTTCTTCTGGGGTCTGTATTGTGACTGGTGCTGTTTAACATCTTTGTCGGTGATGTGGACTGTGGGATTGAGTGCACCCACTGCACCTTTGCCAGTGACACCAAGCTGAGTGGCATGGTCGACATGCTAGGGGTAAGTGATGCCCTCCAGAGGAACTTTGGCAGGCTTGAGAAGTAGGCCTGTGCGAACTTCATGAAGTTTAACAAGGCCAAATGCAAGGTCCTGCACATGGGTCAGGGCAATCCCAAGCAGAAATACAGGCTGGGTGGAGAATGGATTGAGAGCAGCCTTGAGGAAAAGGACTTGGGCGTGTTGGTTCATGAGAAGCTCAACATGACCTGGCAATGTGTGCTTGCAGCCCAGAAAGCCAATTGTATCCTAGGCTGAATCAAAAGAAATGTGACCAGGAGGTCAAGGGGGGATGAATCTTGTCCTCTACTCTGCTCTGGTGAGACCCTGCTTGGAGTACTGTCTTCAGGAGCCCCCAACAAAAGAAGGACATAAACCTGTTGGATCAAGTCCAGAGGAGGGCCACAAAGATGACCAGAAGGCTGGAGAAGACAGACTAAGAGAGTTGGGTTTGTTCCGCCAGGAGAAGACAAAGCTCTGGGGAGACCTTATTGCCGCTTTCCAGTACCTGAAGGGGGCCTAAAAGAAAGCTGGAGAGGGCCTTTGTACAAGGGCATGTAGTGTTAGGACAAGCAGTAACGGCTTTAAACTGAAATAGGGTAAATTTAGATTAGATATAAAAAAGAAATTCATTACTATGAGAGTGATGAGGCACTGGAACAGGTTGCCCAGAGAAGCTGTGTAGTCCCCATCCCTGGAAGTGTTCAAGGCCGGGTTGAATGGGACTTGGAGCAACCTGGTCTCGTGGAAGGTGTTTCTGCCCATGGCAGGGGGGGTTGGAACTAGATGATCTTTAAGGTCCCTTCCAATTCAAACCATTCTGGTTCTGTGTTCTCTGAGCTAGATGCCTAGCATTTCCATTCTGTTTGCTTCTGCTTTGTGGGTATGTGGTAGGGAGACCAAGTTAATTTAAAAGAAAATTAAAAGAAAAATCTTTCTAATCAGGGTGTTTTGAATAGCTAGCTGTTGGAAGTATTCAGTCTTTTTATTATCCTGTTGAATTTCTAGGTGAAAGGGCTGCCGGAATCATCCTTTAAAGGATTAGAACAGGGTGTTTGTCTTCTGTGCCTTCAGGCATGCCTAAGATAGTTTTCAACTTGCCTCTGTTTTCTGAGCTTTCATGTTTCCATCACAGAGTTAAACAGTATGCCAAAGAACATCTGTCCCTTATTTGTGCTTTCATTATTTGAACTTTGATTGCATTAGAAAAGTTACCTGATTACTCTGAAGATAGTATTATCAATGTTAGCTGATAAAACAGTTTGTTACTGTGGCCTCTTCCCGCTAGCTGCTTCCCTGTACTTGTACTCCCATTTCTGAATCTGTCCCAATGTTTTAAAAAATTGTGTTTTCTATATGAAACATGACTTTCAGAAATACTTAGTCATCTGGTATTACTAGGCTATATGCTAAAATACTGATTTCTTTAAATTCAGTAGCAAAAACTTTTGCTCATTTTCTTAGTTTTCTCCTCACATGCTCCTTCTCTGTTGTATGGAAATGAAGATGGGAAACAACTCTTTTGAAAGCCCAAGAACCAACTTACAATGGGCAAGGGAGGGAAGAATTTTACATACTTGAGTTACAGGTACTTGTACTTCTCTGCACATGTTTGGGCCATTTCTTCTGAATCCTGAAACCACAGTCATTTTGTGGTGCAAGAGACTCATTCCTCAAGCATCTTCTACCTAGATCCTGGTAAATGCAACTCTAAAGCAAAATTTTTCTTGTATTAAGTCCCCTATATTGAGTTGGTGTGTTTTTTTACAGCTAATAACAATTTCTGGCACACATGAATTTCAGGTTTGCTTGAAGCAATGTTTGTTATGCTCTTTGTGCTCTCCTTTTTTCCTGGTATTCTCCTTTCCCCCTTCACAAGGCAGCTTACTCAGAGATGACTGAGGAGAAAACTCCTGCTTTGTATTAGTGTGGCATCATTTCACATAGTCAGTGTCACCAAGCAGCAACAGTAGGGCCACTCAACAAGCTGGGGGACAAAACAGGTTCTGAGGATACCCACAACACAGGCATTAGTACCCTCCCTGGCTAGGGTCCCTCCAGTGAGTCCAGAAAGGAGACGAGGCCAGAGGTAGGACTAGAGGCAAGAATACAGCAAGGTCCATCCACACAACAGGACAAGACAGTTCAGGTAGGAGTGGCTGCCCAGGCCTGAGCTTAATAGAGTTCTTGGGACCTTTAGGTGAAGGGGAGGAGGTCCCAGCTGACTATTGGTCAGGGCCGTTAAGGCCAATTAGTGACACTTTCCCATTGTGGCACAGCCTGGGACTTCATTCTCACAGGTTCTAAGAAGCTGCAATCCCCTCTAGCTCCAGCTGGAGCCTCATGTCTTTAGCAGTTTTCTGAAAAGTGTTTCTGAAAAAAAAAAAAAAAATCCTTTCTGTTCATTCAGGTAACTTGTCATATGAAATGTAGATGAGATCTGTCATATTCAACCACCTTGACTGATAAACCTCATGAAGCTAATGAGGAACAAATAAGGTGACTCAATCAGGTATTTTATTGTCATTAACTTTGCATTTATTTGATACTTCTTGAACAGAATATATTTTTTGTATGTGTCATTTTATTGTTTCTAAGCCATGAACATTTCAGACAAATTGGCCATTTTCTTAGTTTCTAACTGTCAGGGGTGTGTCTATGTTATTAAGTGGTTATCTTAAAAATGAGGACGTAAATATGTAGGTGTCTTCAAATGCTAGCCTGGTAATAAAAGAAAAAAGAAAGTGGTAACAACAAGGCAAGTATAGACACTTACAAAAAATCAGCCTTATGTGAGCAAATAACTATGCTTTTGTTTCTGAAAGGGTTTTTCTTGCCAAAAACTTCAGCTGGATGCAGTTTAATAACTTTTTATATCTATATGAATGATCTTGTTGCAAAATGTAACTTTCATGCCAGGGTGTTGAAAAAGTAATTTTCAAGGATATGTCTGTGTGCAGCGGCCAATTTTTTTTTACAGGACTTACTGTAATGAACATTAGTAACCTGTTTTGTACACTGGTCCATTAACCACTTAATAAATGGCCTGTTGGCTAATCGCAGCTTCATAGTCCTGTCACAACAGTGTTAACAATCCTCTTACAGCATGAGTGTTGGTGGTCAGTGAAGTACTAATGCATGCTGAGGTAAGGCCATTTTGTATTTTCTCGGATAGCACACTGTCCATTAAAGGTGCCACTTAGGTCAACAGCACTGAGAATTGCTTTAACATGAGGTAGTCAGCTCTACTTGCAACTGAAATCAAAAGGAATTCTGGAAGCCTTTAGAAGGTCAGCTGTGTATGCAAAGATGACCAGCCAACATGGTCTGGCTGGAGTAATTTGTGGTTAGTATGTCTTCCTACGTTTCCATCTGTCTGTAAACCATGACAGGTGAAAAATAACAGCTTGGGGAAATGAGCTTAGGAGTTGCTTTTGCAATTGCTACCAAGTGCCTTAGTAGGAAAGTTTGCGCCTGAATAGCTTGTGGAATAAGCAGAGCAGAGGATTGCCTAGCTGGAGGAAATAAAAACACAGATTGCAGAAAAGTTTCACATTTGTGATAGCAGTGACTGGAGCAGTCTAGACAGTGCAGGCTAAGGCATGGCAATAAGTCACTTCTCTCATGCACACTCTTCTTCAGGTAGCTTAGGGAACATCTCTCACCCCAGTAAAACAGCAAGGGCTGGGGTTTTTTTGCCTTAGACTTTTTCTGACAATGAGGGCAAGAAAAGATGAAGATGGACATGGGGAAAGGGGCAGTAGGAAGGATAGAGAGGCCAATGACATGCAGCACTCCTTAGCTTGTCCTCTTCCTGTCTGCTGTCCCTCAGCGCTACACTGCCTTCGGAAGGTTGGGTATATGCTCTTTGCATTGTTGGAGGTTGAGGAAGTGCAGTGATGGTACGGAGAGAAGCAACATGCCATAGTTAAGTGTCGTGAGTCCTGAGAGTTATCCCAACTTTCAGTACGGATTGTTTGTTTTTCTGAAGTTAAAGTTCAGAAGTCTTTGCTATGACTATATATTTCAGAAATACAATCTTTGTTCATACCATATCTTTGGAAGGATTTTAGAGACTTTATTACTCACTTGGAGCTCTTACCTTGGAAAGTGATAAAGGTTCCATCTGGAAGTTGCTAAAAATCCTTTTCTGAATGAGTGTTGAGTGTGCTCACGATCTGGTTACTCCATATTTATTTGTGTTTATTTAATAACGAAATTACTTAATTCGCATGCTTTGCAAATGCCATATTCAGAAACTACTCGTTAGTGAAGTATTTTGAGAAAGGCTGCCATAGTTGATTTATAGTAAAAGTTCAAGAATCATCTCCTTGACGTTTCAAAAACAAATCAGAAAAATTAGATGAGAGGTATTGCTAAATATCACGTAGGCAAAGATCAACTATTTAATAGATTTATCTACTAAGTGTTCTGCAGCAAGAGTTCTGTTACTTTTAAACTGTTTTTCAACACGGAACATAGCAATTTTTAAAAAGTATTGTCAGTCAAAATCACTAAGTACTGCTGCATGTGTAGAAAAGACATTTGACAGGGCTGGCAGAAAATAATTCACATAAAGACCTATTGCTACACAATACTTTTTTCCATTCCTCCTCTCAACAGGCAGACTCCAAATGTTCACTTACCATCTCTAACATTCAGAAGCAGATTATCCTACATACAGTCATCCCTTTCTCCTCTCTCACAAACCCTGCTGTAAGGTTCCGTAAGTACCTCTGTCTCTGAAAGTCCTTAAAACCTTTGCCATATTGTTGCTGCTCTTTCTGAAAAAAGGGCCCAGGCCTCAAGGCATACTATAGAATATTTGGGGTTTTTTACAATGGAAGTGGTACTTGTGTTAAGACTCTCTAACTCTGTTCATTTTACCTTGTTAGTACCATAATTTTCTAATTTTTGGGGGAAGGTGTCTGAGACTCCTAGTTTATTGATGTTTTTTCCTCCTTATTATTTTCTTATTTTCTTGATTTTTCTCACTAAGATAAGCAGATCAATCCTATGGCTTTAGCTTTCTTTTTCTATATGTCCTGAAGTAAATGTACAGAGAATTTTGGATAAGGATTGTTTATATTGCAATTCACATAAAATGCATATGTATTATTAGTATTTGTGTGGCAGTGTAGACGTCCACTTAACAGAAAGAAAAATATATGTAAAAAAATAAGCATGCATACAGAGTGAGAATAGGTGAAAATTTTATATTATCTACTTTGTACAAATAAATACAAGGGTTTTTTTTAAATGTAGAGAGTTTTGGACTGATAATTCTTGTGATTCCATTTATTATTTAAAGTTCAGTTGTGGACTGTAGCATATGATGTGTTTTAGAGCAAGAGGCAGCCTACACTGGAGATTGCTTTAGAACATAATCTAGATTTCTTCAGTGCTTTTACTTCAAGAGCTATAACTGTCACTGTATGCATGAATGAATGAGCTCCAAGGCACAGGCAATATAAAAGATAGTTATCAGTATCTGTTATTAAATGGGCCCATAACTTCATATGGGAAATGTTACTATGATAATGGTCGAGACAAAAATTGAAATTAATTTAGTTATTTTGGAAGAATTTCTTAACTTGTCAGCAGTGTTCTTTCAGAAAGCAACTGTTTTGAGGAAATTTTGTAATTCCTATATGAAGGATAAATGCATATGTCAATATACCTGTGTAGTAAAAAGTAATAGGAGCTATGTTGACATCATATATGTTATTAAAAAGGCTATGAGTTACATTGTAAACACTTTGCTTCATTCATTGCTTCAAATTCTAGGGTGATCTAGTTTAAAGACTACTGTATATGTAGCTGTTTACAGTACAGCATGCCAACATTGTTTAATTTAGATACATCCCTTCAAGGCTTTGGAGAGAAATCTTTGGTGAGTTATATTGAATTTGATAAAATTCAAGCAAATACTTGTATGTTAAAACAAACACTAAAGCAAGCATTATCCAGTAGTGAACACACTGTGATATTTAAAATATTGTAATGTTTTTTAATTTTTGAGAGAGATATTATTTGAGTCCAGACTCCAAGAAACATGGAATAGTTTAAAACTCACACTTAGTTGTTTTTGTAAGCAGCTTCCCTCCTCCTTGACTTGAGGCCTCTCAGAATTATTTTTTATCTGTAGGACCTCTGACGGTAGTACAGATATGATTCTTGAATAGAAGTTGTAGGAAAATAAAGCAAAATCAAACACTTTCCTTTGAAAGATTTTTCTTTATGTCCATTTGGGATTAACCTACCTTTGCTGCAATTAAGGAAAGATGATCCCTCATCGTAGAACTTTTATTTCTCTCTTTTGTCCAGTTTCAGTATGTTTAGGACCAAATTGTGGTCTTCACGTTGCTTTATTGCATGAGGACTCATCAACGGCTCAGAATACTTCGACTGAAATTTACTCACTCCTGTTCTTCTCTGTTCTGTGTGAGGGATATTAGGGATATATATATTTTCATCAGCTGTGACTTTCCTTTGGTGTTGACTGTCAAAGTTTAATCATGATTCATGTGGTAAGATGTGGCTTATTTGTATATTTCAAAATAACAGTTATAATTTGTTTTAACAAGATGCAAAGGAACCTTTTAGTTTTTTCTTCTCAATATAAGTACATTTTTCTGCTGATGAGATTTATGTTTTCTTTTAAGCTTGTAAAATGATCTGTGTTTGTGTTGCAGATGACTAAAAGCAGGGTGTTTTGTGTAATACGCCAACAGTTAACAGAATACTCTCATTTGATTTCCCTAAGTAAAACCCCTATTTGTAGAAAATGTTAGAAGATGTCAAACTTAGTTTGACGTGTAAAAATTTTAGTTGATCTAGTCCTATCAAAGAAAACAGGCAAATGAGTGTTTTTACGCCTAAGAGAACACTAGCAATGCCACCTAAAACTACTGGGATATTTTAAAATCAGCATGTAGAACATGAACTAGGATGCCATGCATCACTTCAGTTGCCCCTGAACTTTTAGTAATGTTAGCCTGCTTTCTGGCAGCTTGTTTACCTGCCTGCCTGAGGCTTGAAGCTCCTGTCCTGCCTAATACCTGCACAGGGTAAAAACTTCCAAGCTTTCTGGACGTATGAGGTTTTCAGGTTCCTGTGCTTCTTAACTGTCAAGACTCCAATGATTTGTGGCTGGATATTAAGAATCTCCTACTTTTATTTCTTCCAAAAGAGGCAGTGTGAGGGTTGTTTTTTCTTTTTAAGGCCTTCCCTCCTTATGTGTTCTCCAACTCCTTGAGCTGGTCTCCCAGGGAATATTTTGAATATTTAACTTCCTTTTCAACTCAAAAACCCAGATTTATTCATAGGTAGGGATGGTTCTTGTGCAAGTTAAATCATGTACAGGAACAGCAGAATGTTGAATTTCTGGTGCTGTATATCAGCCCAGATAGAAGCATTCTGTGGAGGCTGCAGGACTGTTATATGCATGACCCCAACATCGGCAGGAGCCTTGATGGTAGGAAATGTATTCAGCTGCTGTGTGGAGCAGACTGCAGAATCTGGTCAGGACTCAGGTGTTATATTGGAAAAATGATCAGTGACAATAACAAGATCTAAATCTCAAAAGCTTCTTGACAAAATGACAAAAGGCATGTCTTTGCCAAATAGGTTGCTTACATGCATATCATAGATAACTCTGTCCTTTTTCTGATACATAAGCCTAACACAAGGCAGTATCAAACCTATACAAATAAAATCGCTTGCAGTATGTGTGTATACTCTGTGTAAATACAGTTGTAGCACATACATTCACATATAAAAGCACTTTCTTATGAACTTCTTTCCAGAGGTGCTTTCTTTCTGCTTCTAGCATGGCAAAAGCATGGAAGTATGACCTGCTTTCTTCAGATCTTAAAAAAAAGACAGCATGATCAGCAAATACAAGTCCTGATATCCTTGCAGCTAAAAAGATTCCAGGTTTTGAATAAAGAAATGAGTGCCCTCCCTATTTATTGTTGAAGTTGTTAATGTGTTAAGGATTTTTTTGTCTTTTATAGGACTTTTTTCCTACTGCCAGAAACATTTTGGTCTGCATATGAAATATTCAGTTGTTCAATTTCTTTAAGGGTCGTCTTATTCTATAGGTCACTGTTGTTTCATACCCATCTGTGACATGACATAATAAATTATATATTTAAAAGCTTTTATATACTAAAAATTCTTACAATATTTTAAATCAACTTTTATAATGGTGGTTTGACTGTGGTTTGAACACTGAGTTTCAACTATTGTAATTTGTTTAAGGTCGTTTTATAGTCCCTGGTGGAATTCTTTTATGAAAGTAAGTTTCTTAGGTAATATAATTTTCAAAACTGAATGCATATCTTCCTCCAAAACAAAAGCAAAGTCATCCATACAGGAATTTGAAATAGCAAATGAGGAGATGTTACTGATACTGTTTGAACTGCGTATTTGCTGACATGAGAAAGAAACAATGCAACAAAACGGACAAAATGCTGAAGTCTGATATGATCATGGAAAGTACCTAAGGAGAAATAAAAAACATGAAAGCAAGGTTAACACTGGAAGAGATGACTAAAGGCTTTGAACTGTGAAGCAGATAAAGGTGTATGGAAAAATACCTGACTGCCGTCTGTTTCTGTTCTTACCACAGTAACCTTAGAGATCTTGAATCTTGGCAGGTCACCTAGACCTTATTGGTGCACACAGAGGAGATTACTTTTAATCCTGAGATAAAAATCCTCCTGTTTTTGAATAAAAGTTACAAAGCATAGGGCGGGAAGGGGCCCCAAGAAGTCATCTAGTACATCTTTACTTTAGAAGAAATTAAATTGTAAATAAAGTATTCCTGATATTTATCTCACCAACAGATACAGATTATGAGAACTAACATACACGACCAATCCTAGTGCCCGATTGAAGATTGTGAATGCCCATCATGACCAGATGGCTGCTTTTTTGTCACAGTATGACATTCTCAAGTAAGTCTATAACAAGCTATTGGAAATGCCCTGGCCAGAAGCTTAGGGAATATCTGAGCTAAATTTTTGAAAAAAACTTACAACAATGTGTATTTCACAGCCTCCTCAGCAGTCTACTAGTTTCTATTACTGTGTGAAAGTGTTTCATAATACTCAACTGCCTTGTTCTCTTCTCTCACCTTGAAAGTAATGTTTGATTCAGTGTTCAGCCATTGAGAGCTCTTCATGCAGAGGTACCTTCTATGCTCCTGGTCTGGCTTATGAAAGTGTATGCTCATACTCTGGCTTTGCAGGGCCAGCAGAGAATGAAGGGAGACCCATTTGAAAATTAATTCCTTTTAAAGAGCACTTTTACTTCACTGTTCTGTGGACATCTAATTTAGGTGCAACTCAGGTTTGAAAGCTTTATTATTAGTAGGAAGAGATAGACACTTTCAGAGGCAACTTACATGCTTTAATTAGGTGGATGACATGTGATACCTACCAGCTAGAGGTCATTAAAATTACATTTTAGAATTTTTGGTTGTATTTTCATGGATGAATGCAAACATAGCTGGATTCCTCTCTCAGTGCTCTGAGGCATTCTGGAGCAATGTAACAATGTTAGCCGTGCAGAAAGAACAAGCTTTTGTGCAGGTCAAAGTATCAAAGGACAAGCTTTAGTGCAGGTCAAATTATCTTTGCCACTGTGCCTTGTACCCAGAGTAACCTCAACGGTTTTGTGGTTGGAGCTTGCATTATATGACCTGCTGGAGAATGAACAGCCTTGATCTGCCTGTACCTACTTTGGAAGACATGTCCTTTGATTTGATCACGCTAACCAATAAACCTTCCTCTTCAAAAAGTTGCTGATTAGTTATTTTGCTTTTTATGTAGGTACAATTCATTCTTTCTTTACATGTTTTCCATCTTACTGCTTCCCCAGTTTGTCATGACTATTTTGCAGTCCACTTGTCCTGGTAGCTAAAAAAAGTACTGTTAGCTCCACCATTGATGGACAGAAATTTATTAGTATATCTTTTGTTCCTTAAACCAGAGATTAAGTTACATTTTTTAACTGAACTTGAAACAAAAGAGATGTCATTTATTTTCTAGGGCTTTTAGAAAACATTAAGGATAAACAGTTTTAAGTGGAGTAAGGTGGGACATAATTTGCTGCCAGTAAATATGTGCAAGTGAATAAGCTACTGACTTTTAATTGTGCAGCCAGGGGTAGAATTGTTTTCTTGTGCTCTTCATTAGTTTAACTTTTTCTGAAGAATGAATGTTAGGAAGGAATTGAATGTAGAGAGGAAAAGGGTGAGAGAGAAAGGAGGAAGCGACAGGCAGACAGTGTTCTGTAATATATCTCCATAGTAAGAAGAAAGCCAGATAGTTGATCAGACGTTTCTCTGAGCTTCTGGGTGCTCTCTAGTGTTATGTGTATTATTAGAAAATAATTATGTTAAAGAAGTTTTAAAAATAACAGTGTCCTGGGCTGCATTAGGGGGAGTGGTGCCAGCAGGTCAAGGCAGGTGATCCTTCCCCTTGCCTCAACACTGTGAGGCCACACCTGCAGTTCTGTGTCCAGACTTCAGTACATCACGAAGATCATTACAGGACTGGAGCATCTCTTATATGAGGAAAGGCTGAGTGAGCTGGGATTGTTTAGCCTGGAGAAGAAAAGGCTCAAGGGATATCTCATCACTGTGTACAAATAGCTAAAGGCAGGATATAAAGAAGGTGGAGCCAGGGTATTTCCAGTGGTGCCCAGTGACAGTACAAGAGGCAATGGCCACAAACTCAAACACATGAGGTTTAACATCAGGAAAAAGTTTTTTACTCTCAGGATGACCGAGCACTGGTGTAGATTGCCCAGAGAGGTGTGGAGTCTCCCTACTTACGATCCAAAAGCCATCTGGGCAGCTGGCTCTAAGTGTCTCTGCTGGAGTAGAGGGGTTGGACCAGAAGACCTCCAGAGGTTGCTTCCAACCTCAACCATTCTGTGATTAAAAATCAGACTACTGCTCTTCTGTAAAATTCTGTGCGTTGAAACACTAGAGAAGAAAGCAAGTACCAGTAATGTTCAGAAATGCTACAGTCCTGTGGTGCCTGACATGACCAAATATATGGATAGCACTCTTACAGTCAACTCTTCTAGGCACATGGCATATAATTACATATAGTGTCTGCGTGCCTGCTAATATAAGCTTTCAGATTAGTTTTGTGATTCTTTAGTGCTGTTGTAGTAGTGTCTTTCAGTAGATTACGTTGTTTTGGTTTTGAAATGAAAGACCTTTTAATTACTTCGCAACAAATTATTATAAAAGATTATAAATGATCTGTGGCTTAGTGGCATATAAAAGATTTGTTTATAAAACAAAAGGCTGCTTATGAAGGGGTTTATGACCCTCAGAAAGACTGCCAAAGCAGTGAAAAAAGAGTCTTTACTGTGGAGTTACAGTTGATGTGCTCCTTTTAAGATTGTATGAAAATATGAATGAAGGGACTTGATAGCATCTTATGTCTTCTATAATGCTTGGTGAAAGGCTTTGTCCCCATTGATTTTATACTTCCATTACTATGCCTTGGTGTCATATGACATCTAGCCTTTCTAAGTATCACTGCCCCTGGCACTAAGTATTATGGCTTTATCTGTTTACATTATCGTTCTCAGTTACTGGGGAGATTTTTTTATTTCATTAAAGAACATACATTAAAAATATATTTTACAAAAATTGTATATAGTTTGAGTTTCTTTATTACAATGTATAGAAAAATAAGACAAAAGCTTTTAATATTACTGCTAAATATGATCTATAATTAATATACAATCACTGTGTTGGCAATTTGTTATACTTGATTTAATGTGCAGCATAGTTTACTGAATGCAGTATGCTGTATTAGGTGCGGTATTTATCATTTAAGTCCATGCATATATCTACAAAACTGTGTTATATTTGAAACTTTTTCATAAACGCAAAATGATGCCTACTTTCCTAGAATGGCTGTCACCTGTAGACCTTGAAGTATTTTTCTTGAGATTAGTAAATGATGATAGCACCTTTATAGGAATAATGCTAGTAAGTTTATGTGAATAATGTAACAAATATTATGTTCTTTTAAAATCAGGCTACGAATAAGTTATAGGGCTTCAAGAGTCTCTCTGTGAAACATTTCTTTGGTACATTGTATGAATACTTCATTATATTTTATGCTGTCAGTTCTATTACGTAATTTTTTTCTTGTTGGCATATGTGCAAGTGAATAAGCTACTGACTTTTAATTGTGCAGCCAGGGTTAGAGTTGCTGTGTTGTGCTCTTCTTTATTTTAACTTTTGAGTTGAATGTAGAGAATAAAAAGGTGAGGGAGAAAGGAGGAGATAACAGACAGGCAGACAGTGTTCTGTAGTACATCTCCATAATAAAAATAAAACAGATAAGTGACCAGACTTTTGCCTGAGCTTCTGGGAGCTCTTTAAATGTTGCAAACCTAATTGAGTGTATTGGCTTCAGCAGTTATATAGGGATAGTCCTCATAAAGCTTAACAGTATATGTGTCTAGGGGCTGCCTGTGTGTGTATTTATGTAAAACTTTAGATGGTAGGAAAAATACAAACATTTTGTTTACAGTAGCCATTCCAGAGCTGTCTCAGTACCATGCCAGATCTGAAAATCATTGACATTTTGAAAATAAGGTGTCAGCTTATAAGATGACTTCTAGGTGAGTCCTATTGTTTCTTGTGTTAGAAGACCACAGTAGAATTAGGTGCAGGAACCACTATATTCAAGAATCATGAGTAACTGATCCCTTCCTTTCTTGACACTAGAATGCCCAGAAATTGAGAGCTCTTAGCAAGCCATGAGAAGTTCATTGCCTCAGTCAGGAGAGATTTTTGGTGATCTACAGTCACGTGTTGAATTCAGACTATTGGAATTCCTTGGTCCCTCCTCAAATCCATGTTGTGCTCAGTATTCTTCCTAGTCCATGAATGGTCAATTCTTAAGAGTAAGAACTTGGGATACTGTTTTTTTCATGGAGCTCTGCTTATCTTACTCCAAGCTCAGAAACCTTGTGTGTCATGGGAGACATCAATGTGCTATAGGTGTATGTAGTACACTGGATGTAGTATGCTGGATATATTATGCTGTCCAGTTCTGTACAGTTGTTTTATTTACCAGGTTCTAGATCTCAGGCAGCCCATTTCCAGTGGCTGTGTTAGGTCTTGTCACACATTTCTCATAACATGAAATATCAGAGGCACCGTGATGGATCTTGAAAGATACGCTGCATCATCAAGGGTTACAGGCCTTTATGATCATAATCAAGTTTGTTCATTAGTCACGCTGTTACTTATGTTAGATAAGGGTGCTACCTTTTTTGGGGTGCAGCTGGCTTCTGTTCTGTACTTCTATAATAAACCAGTAGTGTTTTGGTCAGCTACCATGTTTCAATGCATTATGGAAGTCGTAGCACTATTAGCAGTGGTAGTAGTAGCACGTACTGAAAACCAAGAAAAAAAAAGTCTCATGTTTGGGAAAAAGTGAACCATGCAAGTCTGTAAAATGGGCTCCAAATGGGGCAAGAGTTAGCTTAGTACAATAGCTATTTTATTCATCCAGACAAAAGATGATGTGAATTCAGGGAAATACAGAGTAGACAGGTTTTCCCTTACGTGCTGTGGACTTGTTTGATTTTTAAATGTAATCAGATATGTACAGTCAAGGAAAGTACATCCAACAGGTCTGCTAATATTGTATTCTCTGATCGGCTTCTGCCTGCAAGACTTTATAGCACCTTTTAACAGGTTCTAGGTGTTCACTTCCAGAAAAAGCTGTAAGTTATAGTAATTTCTGTCTGTTTTCACGAGAACTCTATTTCAGGATTATGACAATTGGTAAGTAAAGGAAGAGGTCATGTGCCAGCAGGGATGAATTTTTGCAAATACTTCAATCTGTGTTAGTTCTAGTATAAGTTGTGAAAAATAGTGACCACTAAATACAACTGTATTTTGACATTGAATGTTTATTTTCCATAAAAATCTGAAATTGAGCATCACATAAAATATTGCAATTAAATATTATATTGATATAATATATATATTTTTTGCATATATATAATATAATTAACAAACATTGAACTGAAGTCTACATGTAGTGCTTGTGCAGTATTTTGCTTACGTTTCTGACTGCCCAAGGGGTTGGAAGGGACCTCTGAAGATCATCTGGTCTAACCCCCCTGACAAGGCAGGATCACCTAGGGCAGGTTGCACAGGAACACGTCCAGTCAGGTTTTGAACGTCTCCAGAGAAGGAGACTCCACAACCTCTCTGGGTAGCCTGTTCCAGTGCTCCGTCACCCTCACAGTGAAGAAGTTTTTCCTCATGTTGACGTGGAACTTCTGTGCTGCCGTTTGTGCCCATTGCCCCTTGTCCTATCACCGGGCACTACTGAAAAGAGACTGGCTCCATTCTCATGACAGCCACCCTTTAGATATTCATAGACATTGATAAGGTCCCCTCTCAGCCTTCTCTTCTCCAGACTAAACAGCCGCAGGTCTCTCAGCCTTTCCTCATGTGAGAAATGTTCCAGTCCCTTAATCATCCTCATAACCCTCCATTGGAGACTCTCCAAAAGCTCCCTGTCTCTCTTGAACTGGGGAGCCCAGAACTGGACACAATACTCCAGATGAGGCTGCACCAGGGCAGAGTAGAGGAGGAGGATAATCTCTCAACCTGCTGGTCACTCTCTTTTTAATGCACCCCAGGATACTATTGGCTCTCTTGGTGACCAGGGCACATTGCTGTCCCATGGATAACTTATTGTCTACCAGGACTCCAAGGTCCTTCTCCATGGAGCTGCTTTCCAGCAGGTCAACCCCAAACCTGTACTGGTGCATGGGGCTGTTCCTCCCCAGGTGCAGAACTCTACACTTGTCCTTGTTAAATTTCATGAGGTTATATCATATATCATGAGTTACTTTATATTTTATTAATGCCTAATCGTTTATGCATTCTAAAAGCAGAATCGGTCTTATGATCTAAAGGAGTAAAATATTCAACTAAATTAAAATACTGGTGCCTTAGACAAAAATAATTTGAACCAATGAGGAATGTAAAACGAAAATTTGCATGTGTGAGCCCGGGAAGTAATATGAGCAGATGCAGTACAGCTTACACAATGCACATAACCATTGTGGCTTTGTCTTATAAAGAGCCAAATTCTATCAAAGTAAGATTAATTTGATTATCTTATGTTTTTAGAACAAATATTGCATACTGGCTTTTCTTGAAATAATTGCAGGAGTATATTTGAAATTTACTTTCTGTATTGTAGAGTAATTTTATTTGTATGCTTTACAAATGTATTTCACCAGAAACAACATTCTTGTATATCTCTCTTGTCAAAGGAATATAGGAATGTGCAGGTTTATGCATGAAATACAGAGGTTCAGATATAATTTCTGGATTAAATCCTTCATTCACCAGATGCATTTTCTGATGCTTGGAAGTTGCAGTAATTTGCATGACATCCTAAAAAAGAAATAATTCAAGTAAAGTGCAATATTCCATTTCATCCTATATCAGTGAAAATATGATGCAATTACTGAATAGAATGGTTCATACAATTTTACTAAAGAATATCTTCAGTTAGAATGATCTGATTCACAGGTGCAGTGAAATCTAAATTTAAATGCAGCTTTTATTTCTTATTCATTTCTCTGTCAAAGCCACATGCAAGCTTGCAAGTTTCTGTTTCAAAATAAGCATTTTCTTTAACTTTCATTAGTGCAGCTGATCAGAAAAGCTGTGGGTTTTGGGGCACTTGGTAACGCTCTGCAGAGAGATGGCTGATTTTATGGTACTGGCTCTCCTCTAATTTCCAACGGCTAAACTTCATTTAAGACATTAAATACAAACATGTTAAATGCCTTCCTGTGTTGTTTTTCTGTGTAAGCAGTTGCTGTACAGCAGTTATTCAAATGCCAATTACTGAACGAGTTGGTCTGCACACAATAGCCAGTGTATGACAGCAGAAGTAGTATGTAAAATAATCTCATTTAAAATGTGGCTCACATTAAGGGCAAGTTTAAAACACACCGTTCTTGAGCATTGTTATTACTTGGACTGTGTTTTCAATGTAGCCAATATTTTCTTTTCGTTCTCATGCTGAAACAGGCCACTTTTCAGTTCTTACTTGTTTTTATGTTTTGATCTCTAACATGCCTGATTTCCTTTTCACACTGCTACTCCATTTCCACAACTCTCAGATCATTTAGTCTTTGGCTTCTGAGCTGAAACTGCTAATAATTTTGCCAGTTCATTCTCTCTTTTGGCAGCACTTATGACAGGAACCATACTTAGACCACCAAGTCATTTCACACAGACACTGAATAGCTGCCAGATGGTAATAAAGTTCAATTATTACCAAGTAGGATGGCTTCAAATTGAATAGCTAGCATAAATGTGTCTTGGTAATTATTTAAAAAGTTGCCATGATAAGAGTAAAAGTTTAATAAGGACTGATATTAAATATTTTTAATATGTATTACCAATACAGATTGCTGAGATTTCTCTTTAAATGATCCCCTTATTTTAATGAAGTCAGATTTTTTGACATGGAAATATGAGTTTTTGGGGGAAAAAACCCCCGACTAACAAAACCAAACCCAAAAACTCGAAAGCAAAACAGGGCACAAATAATACAAAACTGAAATCACTCCCTGAATACTCTTAGAAAACTCTTCCTAATGTCTTTCTGCAAACAAAAAATTAAATTAGCAAAATTCAAGTGGAAAAAATACTCAGAGCCTCGGAGTATCCCCCTTTTTTGCATCATTCTCCCTAGGCCTCTACTGTTCTTCTGGAGTCAAGTCAGAGAGGTTGAGAAAAACAACTGTCAGCCTGTCTTGGTTTTCACGAAATCAGTTAACCAGGGTTGCAAGTCATACTAGAGAGAGCTGAAAATTTTTCAAGATTTATTTTATCGTAAATCAAATTTTGTGTGAGAATTTCATATTTTTGTTTGTCACTCTTGATTAGGATGAACTCTTCCTCAAGACACATCTTTTTTTTTTTTTCAGAAGGGACTTCATTTTCTGTCCACTTAGAAAATTGTGAGTTCAATGTTCATCCTATTATCTTCCACTAAGATATTTTTAAAGTAACAACAAGTTTTTGTTTTAAGGATGTACACATGTTTAAGTATTCATTAATTAGTACTGATAGTATCTTTGGTAGTAAACTCAACTTCAATTAGCTAAAAAAAGCTTTATTCAGAGAACACATAAATAGGGTCAGGTTTAATCCATTCCACATATATAGACCCAGGAGCTCCATATAGATTTTCTCCATCTAACGGAACCATAAAGACAAGTCTGTTCCAAAGGTTTTTCCCGGAAGAGGGCACTGCTGTCCTGAGGCACCATAGATAGTATGGCCTATGCTAACTGCATTTGAAGATATATTTACTTAGTACAGTAACCTTTTAGTGGAAAAACTGTTCTCAATTCCAAGCTGTCTTAAAAATTATATTTCTCTCTAAATGTATACATTCTTTTTATCCTCTTCCTCTCCAGTCTTACTCAATCTGTTGTGTTCCCATCTTGCTCTCAATCAAATTTGTGCCTTTCAGACAATTTGTCAATATTTAGGGAGAGGCAAAACTGCTGAATGCTTCTCAGTATCCCATAACAGCAGAAAACTGTCTGCTAGAAACTTTCAGAAGATGTAATGTGGGGGTCTTTCCTGCTCTTTGCAGTTCTTGCTCTCCTGTCCTGTTGCTGAAGGTCATCCTGTGAGGATTACACAAGGAATGAAACACACTAGTTAAAGATTAAGAGCTTTGAAACAAAATCCAACTTTGCCAAGTTATTAATCACATTTAGTATTTTTAGGTATGAATGGAACTTTAAAGCAAAATACAAGTTTAATTCATCAAATATTTGCTTAACTTCATAATAATAATAACAACAATAATTCAGACTAGTATTACCTTTTGTGTTTCAATTCTTGAAACTGTTTGTAAATTAATTCCTTCATTCCGTGATTGTAGAGACCAATTTTCAGGTCAGACAGAAGACAAAGACAAGTAGGAGGCAACTCATTGTCTTACTATGATTCTCACAAAGTGTGGCTGGGCATAACTTGGAAGGAAGTCCACAACATGCTTATAAAGTCTTTCTCCATTAAAGGATTGGCCAGGTTTAAGCACAATAGCTGCTACCCCTGTTCTTCCTTCATAGTCTAAAAAAATTGAAAAATATTATGAGAAGTAAGAGTGTATGTGAGTCTTATATGACATTTGGAGGGATTTAATATTGATCAGAGCAAATATTTTGATATTGTGAAATATCTGCCCTATCCTCTCAGACATCATTGAGTGTAAGACACATAATACTTTATACTGGAAGACTTAAAGTTACTTTCAGTGTTTTTATTCAATTAAAAAAATGCTACTTTTGTTAGCAATTCTGTATCGCTGGCAGTTGGCTGCTAGGTTTTCTTCCTACCTTGCTCAATCTTAACATTAGTAACATAGTGGCCTAGTGAAATCAGAGTGACCATTGGTTCAATAAAAAGCTGAACGCACCTCCAAAATGACTACTGCAAAAGATGGACGTAGACATGTATTAGGCTGTACTTGGTCTGTATAAAGTCTAGTGGCTATTGTACATTGTATACGCAGTGCTGAGTGTTTTCTGCTCTATTCCACAGACAGATTAGTGACAAATAGGGCAAATGCCTCCTAGTAAATCACAAGCAGCAAATTATGTTTGACATGAAAACAGAAATAAAACCCTTTAAAAAAAATGTAACAAACATAGTTTCTGCTTTCTTTTTAATTGAACACAAGTAAAAATTCCAAATGGAGAAAATATCTAAATTTGAAGAGATGAGCTGCCATGGTTAAATCTGTCCAGAATGAAAGAGCAGCTGTGAGGTGTGGCCAAGGCACTGGAAGGATAAAATATGGGTATTCCCTTTTCATGAAACTTAACTTGCAGTTGTTTAATTGGTAATATGCTATAAAGTTTGTTTTGGTAATATTTGAGACTCAGGTTGATTCAGAAATATGAAAGACTATGCTATCTAGTTTTTTTTTTTAACAGTACAGCCAAGAATGAATGTGATTCTTAAGCTCTTCAGGTTTTGTTTTGATGTGCTATTCACTACCTGAAATAGCAGTAGCCCTTTGAGGAGTTCTTGTCAGCTCCAGCTGTAGATGAAAATGAGATAGGCTTTCCAAGTTTGATTACAGTTTTATTTGCATGCACTTGAGGATGCCATCTCTCACAAATGAACATATTTGCATTTGACAGCCACCTGCTGATAAACCATTCAGATTATGGCCTTTGTCATTTTATTTTCATATATCCTCTTTATTTGAATCCATTGTGTCTCCCATCAGTGCTAAGTAGTAGCTTGTCTTTTGATAGCTTCTTCATGTGACTAGTTTCTTTCAATACTAGACTTTGTTTGCCTTATCCAAAGGAAACATAGGACACCTATTCAGCACCACAGGAAAGTTTGCCTTCATCAACCTGTTCATTCAACAGATGCATCATCTGAGCAGTTTTCCACCTCATCTTGTAATTTAGTCACCTACAGTTTTTCAGTATGGTATTGTATGTTTTTATGAAGCACCATATGTGATTTGGAATTATGAAAAAATACATATCTTCTAGGACTGTACTTTCAAGATAGTGACAAGTGTTTTCAGACATGTCATCTTCTAATATGCCCCGTTTTACCATTTTTCAGATGAAAGCCTGTAGCCTAAGAGAAGTCTTCTGTAGTTTATAACTTTGTACTTCTCACATCTTTGTTACAAGTTTTAATTCATCCCAATGTTTCTGCCATTCATTACAAAATTTCAGCATGTCACGTTTATTACGTACAGCTTTTTACTGAAACTGAAATTTCAAAGGACTGTAGAAAAGCCTGAATTGCTGAGTTGACACCATTTATTTCCTTACATATAAGTATGCATTCTGTTGCAAGAACAGAAATGATAGAGCAGGAAATTGCTATTTTAATTTTGTATTCTCTAACTATAGGAATGTCTTACTTCGTATGCTTACACTGTAAACATTAACTTCTTGGACAAAATCCATCATACCAATGATCTCCACCACTTCTACAGTGGCAACATTTTCTCCTTTCCACCTGTTGAAAATATTTTTTAAAATAATGTAGATATTAGCTAAGAAATTTTTATTCTATTCATGGCTATATGTGATGGAGCACTACTTTTAATGTGAACTACTGTTATTCTTAACTGAAGAGTGTAGATGGATAAATCCTCTTCTGATTTAGTGCCACCGCATTTGAGACCCCAAACTTAAAAGAAATAGAAGTGCTATTTGACTCAAATTTGAAAAATTCTACTGGGTTGGTGTGAACTTCGGTGGACTTTAATTGTGATTCTTAATGTTTCTGTTAAAACAAAATTGATATTCATCAGGTTCAAGTCTGAGCTGTGTCATCTTGTCCTGAATATGGTTCATTCCAAGCTCACAGGATTTACTGTTAACTCCACTATACCTGAAAGTGTCTCCCACACGGTCAGTGGAGGAAGCCATCCTCATCCACCACTAAGAGGTCTCCTGTGTTAACATACACATCTCTTTTCACAAACACATTACGCAGGAGTTTATTCTCTGAGGCTTCATCATTTCCAGCATATCCAGAAAATGGGGCATCCTGAGTATCTTGGACAATGAGAAGACCAGATTCACCTGCAGGCCATGAAAAGGGGATGCAAAAGTCCATATTTACAGTGAGCCATTTAGAACATAAAGTATTATATTAAAAATCTTTTGGAAAGCCACATCTGTTCTACTCATCTTATTGCTACATTTCTGTAACTGTTTCCTGAACAATAGAAATAGGTGAGTGTAAGAAGGAACATGATGTTAGGGCAGAGCTTTTTGGAGTACAGTGTACATCACTTACCCTGAAAAGCATTTGCCCAGTGAAAGGATGATGATTCTGTCATTTGAGAAGGGTCCTGGTAGTGAAAGAGTACACATGGGGACCTGACCTCTTTGTGCTTTATGTTTTTCTGGAGGACAGGGTTGCTACTGCTCTCAGTACTGTGCTGGTGTGGAAGCAAGCATTGCAAGCCATAATCTGCCTGAGCCTCTTAAATATCAAGGAGTCCCTGAAGTCTGCAGCATATCCCTACCGGGCATTACTCTATACGGGCTGTATAAGTCCCATTTATATCAAGGGCAAAACATCCATTGACTTCACTGGAATTGGCTCTGAATACCCTTTTAAAATGCTTTTTTTATTATTCCATAGCTATGATAGATGCTGGCTTATTTCTCAGTCTGTTCCTGAGATTAAAAGACATTTCCATCTTCTAAAGATTTTTATTGTTTTTCCTTCAACTGACGTGTGGAGGTATTTCCAAACAAATAGTTTTTTTCATAGCTGTGTATCTGCCTCCCATATTAAATCCTCGTTATTGTTTTGAACTCTACATGTGGAAAGTAGAATGAAAGCTCGTATTACCATTCAGAAGAGGAGCTGGCATTGCTGCAAATAGGATGCCTGCTTTATAACAAAATAAAAACCAAACCAAAAATGTTGTATTTAAAAAAAGAGTTGTCCTAAGCCCCAGTCAGTTTTACAGGATGATTCTCTATTCCAGTTTGGGAATTTACTGTCGTTACTGTCTCACGTTACATCAAGTGATGACTTCAGAGTTATCTAAAAAGTATGTGTAACAACTTGCAAAATTTTTCTAGTTGTGTCATGAAACTGGGTGTTTTATCAATTTCACTGAGAAACCAAGAATTTTTGTCCAGTTTATAATGTAGCTGTAGTGAGGAAGCAAGCGCTTTTCAAGAAAATAAATAGTAATTCTTTTGCTTGATTTCAATACTATCAGCAAATAATGTATTATCAGCAAATAATGTATTATCAGAAATAATCAATAATCAATAATTGCTGCTTTGATGACCAGTACTACTATGTGTCACTGAAATCTGACATTAGCATGACAAATATTGTTATCTGTGTTGCTCTAAAAGTCTCTTTTTTGACTTCTGGAATTTTATCTCAATTATAGTTAAATCTGTATACTGAAACTAGTGATGTTAAAGACCTTTTTTCTGGAACTGTTAACTTTAACACACACGGATTCATGCATGTGTACGCAGACAAACAGATACTTAATGTGACTTTAGTAAAATGCAGTGCTATGTCCTTTTTGAGAGTCAGTTTTCATGATTTTTTTTGAAGATATTCTCAGCTGTCAGGCCATCCTATCTTCAGCCTGGGATCTTTCAGTAGGGATATTCCATTCTAAGTAGGAGTTTGGAGATTCTATGCAACTCCAGGTACTAAATAGTTAAATCTGGTTTTGTACATGTAAAAATATAAAAAATATAAAAAATAATATCCAGATTTTGAAATGGTACTGTCCTTCCTCAGAACTTCAAATTTGGAAATTAGAAAACCTCTGTAAACCTCTGGCCTTCGAACACAGCATAACTAGGAATTACTGTGTCCATTTTATTTGGAAAACAGTAAACATGAAGAAATCTGGTTTGTTCAGGAATATGAACAAGTTTTTGCGTGTGAGAATAAAAACTATCTGAGCCCAGAATATTGATTATGTTCTTATATTATTGTATTTTTGGATATTTGGGTATATTATAAATATTTGGATCTGTTATTGGGTATATTAGCAGTAGATCCCTATGTGGATCTATTGATAATAAATTTTTCCTGTGTCATTTTCAAGTTCTAAGTGTATGTCAAGAACTTGTTGCTCACAGAACAGAGAGTTAGTTCCTGCCCCAAAATATCACCGTCTAAACTGAGGTATCTGTTAGTTAATAGATAACTAATATTTTTCCTTACCTGTGGCTGCTTTCTTACACCTTCCATTTTCATCCTTCATAAATTCTTGTTTCCAGACATCATACTTCAACCACTCAGAAGAATGTAGTAGCTAAATAAAAAAAGTGCATACACATACTTAAAAACCTCACTGTTTTACTCATTTTCCAATTGTTCTGATAAAAATTGCTTTGAATTAATGGATAGTACCCTATTGACTTTGGAAGATTTGGAACAGCCTGAAGATACTGCCAGTATTCTGAGAAGCAGTTGTCAGAAAGTGTTCACAGCATGCTAAGGAACACTAAGTATACATATACAGATGAAGTGTTCATCTGTTTTATCAATAAAAAAGAAACCCATTGTTTTAGAGTGTGGTCAGGTTCAAATCATTTATATAAAATGAAACAGTGCTTTTGATCAAATTGTCAATTTTGTTTTAAAACTACTGTACATTTCTAAATAGAGGCTTAACATTACTGGAATGCAAATCTAGAAGATTCTCTGATAAAAAGTCCAAATTAAATTTATAGATATCTCAAAAATTTCTCCAGCTGGATCCCAGGGGAAGCATACAGCTCAATGGTTTGATTTAGGTTTTACTGCCTTCATCTCCTGTCCATAGAATTAAGATTGCTAAGAGGTGGCTCCTCCCGGTGCGACACCCCCACACCCCCAGCCGCCGCACTTCCCACCATGCTGGTCACACACCCGTGGGACCCACCTGCCTGCTTCAAAAAGGTCTTGTCACACCATTTTTTAATTTCCCTGGCCCCAGCCATGTACACCTCCTCTTTAGTTAAGATTGCTAAGTTCAAAAGCATTGCAGAGTTGTTATGGCCATGGGAAGGCATTTTTGGCATCCCAGATTAAAAGCAGAAGTAGTTTGGAAAGCATTAATCTCCTTTTGATGTTAACTGCTCTGAATCTTTAGTAACATTACAGTATTTTATTGTAGTATAATGTTGACGGTTCACAAAGAGTCTCTACAAATAGGAAAAGCATTTGAATACAAATAGGAAAAGCATTTGAATACAAATAGGAAAAGCATTTGAGACTGTCAAGGCATTTTTATGGGTGGAAGATGTATATCTCTAATGAGAGCTTCAACAGTAGTCATATATATAAAGTTTATAGTTTAGATATCTTGAAATGTGTATTTTTCTCCTTTATTTGCTGAGAATTTTGAAATTTTTTTTGCTAAAAAAATTTTTGCTTCTCTTATTTCAGAGAAGAAAATGTTATGCTTGTTTTAATGTGTGAAGATGGAGTCAAAGAGTAAATCTGTGTAAGTTTGCTCTGGAACATATATCTCCTGATTCATACCAAAAGTCAAATCAAAACTAATTTCTGCCTCATCACTCAATACCTGTGGGTTTTCAGGATGGTAAGTAAACTTCAACAAAAAACATCATTAATCAGTCCTGTGGATAGGCATTTCTATACAGGCAGGGAGTTTTTAATATTCTGGGGAAAAAGTTTGGGTACACGAAGCAGTAGTTTCAGCTTCGGCAGACTTGTTTTATATGTTTATTCTAGCTTCACAATATATGTGCGGAGAACAGTGTCAAGTAAGGGGCTAAGAATAAGGTTTCTGTTTCCACGAACAAAATTTTGCTACATCTGGACTGTAGTAAGCAGGTTCTTCCTTGTACATTTTCCTGTTCTTTATAATTTCTGCTTTTCATATGCTTTGGTGTTTTTTTTTTTTTTTTTGGTTGGCTGGTTAGTTGTTTGTTTGGTTGATTTGATTACCTTTGAGAAGATGCCAGCATGACCCACAGCTCCTATTTTATTAGTATAGTTCAAGAAACCAAGATTTCCTTCTGTGGATCTGTAGAATTCAAATATTTTGATTGGGCCAAACCTCATCAGAAATTCTTTCCAGACAGCAGGTCTGATACCATTTCCTAGAGCAATGTGTACTTTGTGAACTCTGTCGTCTTCTTTCCGTGAACAGCCGAAAAGAAACATTCTGCAGCTGAGAAAAGTGGGTCTAAATACCTAGAGTTGGTCTAAAACTTCCTAATAGAATAATTTTCCTTTAGAAACTGCCACTTTCACTAAAATACTTCACAGAAGGGTATTTGTTTTGTAAAAATGAAACAGATAATCATCAGAATGCTTGTTGGTCTGAGGTTGAAGGATTTTTGTAAGGTGAAAACTTTATTTTTGTAGTTCTTTGTATTTTCACTTTAAATTATATAACTGAGATTTATATTACAAAGTTAAAAGGAATTATTTTATCTTGAAAATGTAGAAAAATAGGTTTTAGGTAAGTGCCATTTCCCATACAATGGAAATTCCTTTCTGAATCAAAGAAAGGAATTTTTCTGCATAAATAAAATCACATCTTAGAAAATACTTGTGCAACGCTATGGTCAGTTCTACATGTAATAGTATTTGGTAGTAAATTTTACGCATCTACTGTGTTGCCTAAGGAACCTGAAAAAGTAGCAGAATTAGTTAAAGCTCCTTATCATATCTCATATGATTAAGTGCAGTTTTTAAACTTAAATTAAAATTCAGAAAAGATGGTAATAAAATCTGCCATCAAAATGTAGTTGTTAATGTGTCATTGTTACATGTCAGTTGTGTCATTATTGTGGTAAACTACTCAAATGCTTACCTACGTAACTGTTTTCTGCATTGGGCCAGACTGCTCAGTACCCTATATATAGGACTATAATCAAGACTGATTATAGAAAAGCCCCCACTTTTTTTGGAGATACAGCTGTGACTGAGTGATTAAGTTACTGCCATGGCTGAATGCAGCCATGCAGCAGAAAATAAAATTATTTCAGGTCCACAGGAACAGTTTCTTCAAACCAAATAAATGCAATTTTTTTTCCATTTCAGTGTTATTCTATGCTTTAAAAATTGTAAACATATATTTGATTTCTAAATAATATTAAAGTGATTACAAAATGGAACACTGCCTAAGAACTACACTGCAATATTTTAGCAGAATCTGTATTTCAACTTTTCTATGTTTAAAAATATTGTCGCAAGATTACTTTGTGAATCCTGGATTAACAGACAATTTCATTTCATCCATAACTGCATTTTATGACAGATAAATTATTTGCCACAATAGGATCAGCTGTAATGCAGACTAAACTCCACTTGTTGAAGACAGGAGGGGAGACTTCTCTGGTTCTGCTTATTGAACTGTTTTCTTTCACAGTTTTAATGGTAAACCTAAAAGAATAGCATAGTTTGATCACATGTATGTGATCAAATCCAACTATGAACCAGTTGGCAGGCTGATTGGGAGAGTTACTTCATGCCTAATATTGTCCCTTCTTCAGCACTTGGTCTTGAGGATGAAATAATGGATTTTATATATATATATATTTTTTTTTTTTTTTTTCCCCAGACTAGCTGATGAGGCTGTAGGACTTAGGTAAATCTCAGGAGCTTAAGAGACTATAAGCATTGGAGAAACTGTTACGCTTACTTTGTTTCATCCCTGGTGTAACAATCCCTGAACTTCCCTGAATTACCTTGTGCGGGAGAAGGATGGACTTCACAACT